>NW_009626344.1:0-88872 GCF_000690535.1 Cariama cristata
CGGCCCTGGCGCCCCGAAACACGGGGTGGAGGGGACATTTCCCAATTCTGCAGGGTTTCAGCCCAAAAGCTCTGCTTACTCGCGGCGCGCAAGCGAGGGGGGAAGGGAAGGAGGCGGCTTAGCGAGGGCTTGCATCTCTTCCCCCAACTCACACTGTGCAGAGCCCTAAGTGCATTTGCTCTTCCATCAAACGTAGGTACGAAGAAGGGACTCTTTCTCTCAAACGTTCATGAAACACATTTTTCTAATACTTTTTTCCAAAACTGCTGGAAGTGCTTAAATCCCTCAAAATACCTGCGCAAATGCGGGAGCTTATTTTTCCCTAATTGCAAAGCATGTTGCAAATAATTTTCCGCTTAGATTTAACACGACAGAGATGGCTTCCTTCTCCCCTTCAGCCCTCACCCATCCCCCTGCAATTGTTAATATAGATGGCACCACATTTCGCAGGGAAAGAAACAGGGCAAGAAAAGCTCTATTTCCCTCTAGTATCTATCGACCTCCCACCCTCTTAAAATCGTGCTTGTAAGTAACCTTTGTTTCACTTTGACCATTGTTAGATTTAACACGACAGAGATGGCTTCCTTCTCCCCTTCAGCCCTCACCCATCCCCCTGCAATTGTTAATATAGATGGCACCACATTTCGCAGGGAAAGAAACAGGGCAAGAAAAGCTCTATTTCCCTCTAGTATCTATCGACCTCCCACCCTCTTAAAATCGTGCTTGTAAGTAACCTTTGTTTCACTTTGACCATTGTTTAAGAGTCGCCGCTTTCCATTGTAATTTACACATGCATGTGAGTACTCAGGCTTTTCCTGTGTCACCCAGCTTCCCCCCTTTTTCAAAAATGCCGGATACCTGGCTGCATCAGCAGCATTGCCTCTGGCCTTGGATGCAAACTTCAGGCTGCCCTGGCCTGGCTATACCCCCGCACGGGCCTGCTGTCGCTCAGGAACCCTCCGCCACTGGTGTCCCCTGCAGCGACCACACGTATCCTGAGTGTGTCACTGCATTTCGGGTAGGAAGTGGAGATGCTGGTGTGTCTAAAAGTAATCTGTACTGATGGAATGGTGACAAAGTAAATCACCCAGTCAGTTTTCTCACTGCAGTTATGTGGAGCTCTAATTTTGGGAAGATCTTACATAGATTTGACAAGTGACTGTTCAAATCCTTAGTTTCACTAGTTGTCTGTGTTTTAGACACTAGAGGGTGAGTTAGATAAAAGCTTGAAATTCGTAATGCAGAAGGAAGGCATGACTGGTTCTTTATCAGAAAAAGAATTTGTGGTGCAGTTTATGCTGTGTTGTAATACTGTCCTTGTCGTTTCTTCCAGGATACAAGCAAAATAATGAAATCGAACCTTAACCACTCTTTCAAAATGAAATGTGATTTTGATTGTACGTCTCTTCGTGCTGGGTTTCCATCACTGAAATCTGCTGTAGAGAAAACAAGACTGGAAGCATCCTGCCCCTTGAATAATGAGGAAGGCTTTTGTAAAAGCTGTGCTGAAGACTGTCAGAAAGTACTCCTTGGTGGCTCATGCCATGCGGCCACCAGAAATCTGGATCTTGAAGATGAAGGAAGACCTGTACATAACAAAGAAAACAAGCAAGTAACCCAGAGACTTGATGAAGGTATCTATGAGATGGAGACACTGGAAAACAGTAAATTTAATGATGACAGTGGTTATTCCTCTATGTTAAGTAATCAATATGCTGATGCAATAGAACCTGAGGATAGTATACCTTTGGCTGGGAATCTCTGTGGCACACCAAAGCATTGTCTCATGAAGAACCAAAACCAAACACAATTTTCAAAGAAGACTTTGTTGCCAGTAATCCATTATGAAGAAATGATTTGCTCAACTTTGAAAAAAAGCGGTAAAAGAAATCTCAAGTCTTGGGCTGCAGTAGACAGAATTGTTTTTAAGGGAAAGGTTGAACTTTGTAACCTAATTGGAAAGAAAATGGGATTAGATAGAGTAGACATTCTTGCCGAACTCTTCCAAAAGAACCTGAAGCATATATTAGCAAAGATTTTAAGGCATCTCTGTGAGATGGATTTAATAAAGTAAGTATATTGATCTCGTTGTATTTCACTGGGAAAGGAAACGACCCAATCAGATGGCTTAAGAATGTTTTAGATATGGGGCTTGTGACACTTACTCGATGGTTAATATTATGTATTAATACATTGACAGTTCATGTTTTAATATAAGCCATGATATATATGGGGAATGTGTCTTTTCCTAGAAGGACAATTAAAGACTACAACTGTGAACATATCCCATCTTCTACATGAAAAAAAAAATTACATAATTATCCCCACTATTAAATGAAAAGTTTTTCCCTTTCCTTGGAGGTAACTGATATGTTTGTATTGTCATTGCAGTTTTGCCAAAGTCAACACAACATGGCAGAAGATTCTACAAGAAGATAAATGGATTTTCCAAAAGTATAGTAAAGCTGTGAAAAACCTTTCTGTAAGTTTCTGTGCTTGTTAGATATTTCAAGCCTAAACCAGCAGTGTCTTTCTGCCATTTCTTGACTCCTCCCAGCCTTAGGAGATTGCAGAAGAGTTCCTTAAATGGAAAATGTTGTCACTGGGGTGTCTGAGTTTGTCCTTTTAGGATGCCCTGTCTCAAGTGTTGCTAGTCACTTCCTTGGAGCCCAAGGAAGGCTGACTGAGAGGGTTACCCAAGGAGAGATGCAGATGTTCTTAAGAGCTTCCACACGTCCTGTGTTACAGAGGAAGGCAGGAAGGAGAGCGTCAGTTCCAGCACTGCCTGCTGGGCAAGCCCTAGAGGCTCTCAGCAGGGGCTTGCTTACTTCAGTGTCCCCAAGAAGGGAGAGAGACCGAGAGAAAGCCCTCAGCTGGCTGTGCAACTCAGGTTCTCCGCTTATACTTTCTAGCAGCAGTCTCTGAAGTGCAACATGTTGACTACAGAAAACAGAAGTTTCTTGCACTGTGAGCTATTCCTAATGCCTATTTGTCCTATGAAATAAAAAATACAAGCCACACTAACCACAAAAACACTAACTGCACTAGCATAAGTTGTTGACTTCTATTAAACAAAAAAATCAGTATCAGATAAGTCTCTTCTCAAATTTTATTCTTGTTTTTCTTTTCATTAGAATGGCACTAAGGCATCAGAGCATGCTGCAACAAGGGAGTATGTTCTCTACCGAGCGGCTTTAGCTTCCATTCAGAAAGCAACTCCACCAAACAACTTGAATAAAAAAGGCACCAGGTCCAAAGTATCTAAGAATCACAGCAGGCTCATGGAGTTTTCTGAGGTAACTAGTGATTTCCATTCATCTTTAATTTCTCACATTGTCTGGGACAGCTTGTATGGCATATTACTGAAAGTAGTATCTCCAGTTTGAAGTCCTTGTAAGTCTTATTAGTATGGCTGCCAGATTTTGCTTATTGAGCCTATTTTATAAGTCAATGTCAGAAACTAAGTGGAGAGTATTGATACACTGGGATGTTCTACATTTGTTTTTTCCCTGGCTGTCTAGGTGCGCTCAAAATGGCTTAGTGATTTTTTTTTTTGCTTAAATTTTGGATTGGATCAGATATGAAAAAGGTTAGTTGTTTCCTCTTAGTTTCCGTGGGCTTATAACGAACCCCAAAGACTTAGTAGTTCTTTTTTAAAAAATAAACAAATTAATATTTCTTCTGTTCATTCTATGCTTTTTTTCAGCTAATTATCTGACATTAACATGGCTTTTTTAATGACATTTGTAGTGTGTCACACATTTGGACTTGTCAACAACTGCCAACAGCCTGTTTCCCTTCACCTTGTTATTTTTCTTAAGCTTTTTTTTTCATGTACAAGTGCAAGTCTACATTGCAAGTATCTTATAAGGCTCTTAAAAATGTTTATTGAAAGTCATGGTTTGTTAATAAGCAACAGGTTCTTCCTAACTAGAAGAAGTTTTTATACTTAAGCTCAAAAGTCTTATTCTGCAAATTGGTGCGATAAGAGAGGAAGATATAATTACACAGGAAAGTATGATCAAGCTGCTCTAATACTACTGTGTAGCACTTTGTAGCATTAGGGATCTGAAAATTCAACTGTACACTGAATTAGCAGTCTAAAATTTTTTTCCTTGGTAAACATATATGTTTATACACATACATTTAAAAGCAAAATACACATACATTGTTAAAAGCAAAATGTTTTTATAATTGAGTGACATAAGGTTTTACACAGGTCTATAATTTTCTAATGCTGGATGATTTTGAATGGTGGATCTGGTTTTGTGTCAAAAATGAATTCATTGGAGAGAAGTAGGAGCTCAAGCTGAGCACCCCACAGCTGAGATTTCTGGACACATTGCTCACTTTTCAAAAAGATTAATGATTTAAATGGAATTCAGATTTATTTTCCTTTTTAAAATTAAAGTTAACTAAATCACCATCCTTGGACAAGGTTTGGAGGATTCAGGAGGGCTGTTTTTCTTTAAAATTTAAAGAATTTTAAATTGGCTACCTCTATTGCAGTCCAAAATGCCTGCAGTTATAGACTGATTATTCCTGTTCAATCTCCATCTGAATTTGATACAACCAGCATTAGGCTAAATTTATAATTTGTCTCTTGAGTAGGAGAAGTTACATGTTTTCTGACACTCGGATAACATCAGGGAATATTCGGGGTGTGTATTTACCCTCCACTCATTATTTTCTTTATATGCTTTTTCCAACAGGCTGCCAAGACCTTGAAAAACACTGAAAGCCTTAAAGTCTGCAATCACTGTGGCTCGCCTGCAAAGTATGACTCCTATCTACAAAGAGCGACGTGCAGTCGTGAAAGTTGTGGCTTTGACTTTTGCACAAAGTGCCTGTGCGGCTACCACAGCTCCAGTGACTGTACGAGTGGGAGACCAGTGAAACCCCACTCTAAGCTGGGGCCGCTTCCTGGGACTAAGAAAAGCAAACAGAATCTACAGCGATTGTGATCCATCCATCCCAGTACAAATTGTCAGATGTCCCTTAAAAGTTTTTTTAGGATACGAAGTTATCCACAAAGAAAATCAAACAAGAAAATGCTTTCTGCTATTCTATATTTAAAAAAAGGTTAATTTTATTATTCCTCTGTTCTATTTGGTCATGTTGAAATTCCTAGGAATCATCACAAATATCCATTCAAAAGAGTCTTACTAATCTATAAATTTAAAAGAGAATTCTGGATATGGATTCTAATAACATTTTAAATATCGTCCTGACAGTTTGTCTGTTGTGTTCCAGTCTTTAAAACACCCCACAATAATAATGAACAAACCAAAAAATATTTGGCAATTAGCCTTCCATGTGTAACCATAGCAATCTTGAATGCCAGAAGGGGGAAGTATAAACTGTTTTATTTAAATGTTTGCTCTTGTTCAAAAGTCTTTTAAAAGCATTTATAGTGACAATGTCAAGTGAGGTGAGTGACGTCCCTTTTAACATAAAATTATGAGGGAGTCTAGATTTTATGTTTTTTTTTTTCAAGGCTTTGCCTTAATTTTAAAATGTGAACATTCATCATACCTTTTTCTCTGGTGGTTTGCCTTATGTGAATCTTAAATTGTTGCTCTTCCTTCATTTCTTCGTTCAGAAACTGCAGGTTTTCCTTGAACTGAGGTGATACCCTTTCCAACTTAAAAAAAAAAAAAAGTACTGTATCTTGGCTTTACTGCTAAAAAATACTTTGTTTGCCATTTTTTCCAAATCGTAGGATTTTTTTAAAAATATTTGTATATATTTGTAAATACTACCTTAAATATTATTCATGTTTGTCTTGTAAATGTGAAAATAAATTACTGTTCTCAACAGCTTGGTTGGCAAATCTGGACTTCCTATTTATCATCTTAAAAGATTCATTTTCATGCTTATTTCTAAAGTTTTCCAGTATGTGCTTCTTAAAAATGTTGATTTAACAAAGAGCAAATCTGGTTTTGTGTAAAACGTACTGAATCCATTCTCATGCTGTGTTCCTACAGCTTACCTAAAGGATCTTAGCAGTAAGTGCCGATAGTTTCTGAACGAATGCATTCAATGGAAGATTTTTCTCTTGGCTGGATTTGTGCTGCTGTTGCAGAACTAGCTCACTGTCAGTAAGGTCTTCGCGATTCTGCTGCAAAGAAAGGCAAGTTTTCAAGAAAAGGACTGATCGTTTCTGGAAATGTCTGATGTTTGGGTGTTTTTTTCCTATTAGTAAACAAACAGACTAGGAAGGCAGCATTGTAGTTCCTGCTCCTTGAACTGGGACAGCAATTATATCCAGCATGGCAACTTTTCCTGCACTGGTTAATTTTCCATTTGTGGCAGCAGTGGTAGAAACAGTTGAGCAGGACCTCTAGCATTCTGCTTTTATGTGGTGAACTTAATCTAATCTAAACCTGAGACTTAAAATAAGATGCTGGCTGAGTTACATCAAGAACTTTCATTCTGTAAATCTTTTGTGTGTTTAAGTCCACTTACGGATATGCTTAAGATCTGAGAATCAAAGGTAGAAATCTTCCATCCTACTATACCTTATTCTGGTAATTAGACCATACCACCTTTACCAACAAGTCCTGCAGGCCAGAAGAGGGGAGTGGTGTTTGTATAGGAATTAGCAGCCCTCAACTACTGGATATTGGTGTTTCCAGTATTCTTTGTGAGACATGAAGAAGGCAATGGTCAGGGGCTTGGTATGCATGCAATGACAGTGAGTCTGTTAGGATGTAGGCTGAGCACAGATAGATAAGAAATATTATAAGCAAAAGTATGTTACAGAATCTTCATCTCTGTCTACTGAAATTCCTGTGACCTGAAGAGCACAGATAGCTTAATGTGATCTAGACAGAGCTGCCCTTTTGTACACTGATTTTGAGAAATGTGGCACAAGCGTCCACAGTCAGACTGGTGTTGCAGGGTATTATACATCTTGAATTAAAACTTTTGTGTCTGTTTTGAAGCTGAATGTGGATGTTACAAACAACAGGTTTACCTTTTCAGGTTTTGGGCTTACTAAGGAGAACAGTCTGCTGTCCAACTTTGTTTGTTTCTGGTAGAAATTTATCTGCTTATGCAGAATTTTGAGGAAAATTCGTTGTTACCTCCAGATAAGGGGGAAGAATTGGACTACATGGCTTCAGTGGTCACAACTGGAGATGAACAACATGAAGAAACAGATATTTTTTGCTAACTTCTGAGTGATAAGAGGCAACAGTCTTCTATCTGAAACCTTGTTGGAAAGGTCAGATTACTTGACTTCTAATGAAGCTTTAGCCAAGGTGTAATAGGTCTGCTGCAAACCGTTGCGGCTGTTTCTTTCCTCTTGCCCAACCATTTCTGTCTCATCCTGATCCTCGGAACCTTGCCTACCAGCTTTAGTGTTAAGAATCAGAATAGACATTCAAGATTGCAGCCTTCAACAGGTGGGTGACAGCTTCTTAAGGACCTTGACCTGTTACCAATGCTTGCAATTTTGTTATGCAAAATTTTTTAAGAGAAGTATGGGGATCTGTGATGGCCACACAGCTATTTATTTCTTGCTGGTAATCTTGCCCAGCAGTTGAAACCTTGCCCAACAATGCTGAGCACTGGACCTGTATAAAAACTATGCATCTTACTGAAAGCCACATGACCGTTGATCTCTTCCTAAACAGCTTCAGTGTACAAATGGTCTAGGGCAGAAAACAGAGTGGACAATCAGTCCCCACCCAGGCATGGTAGCATCTAGTGCTGAATGAGAAAGCAGCTCCTCATTGAGAGTAAGGGTGTTGTATGTTAGTACTAGCAGGTGCGCCAACCAGTGCTGAGGAGAGTGATTTATGTGCTAAAGGTGGGAACAAAGTAGTAGATGCAGATTGTTGTCAGTGTCTGTGCTGAGTCTGTCTTGAACTTGCCTTTGATATGTAAACAATGTGAGAGTTGTGCAAGAGCATAGCACTTGCCGTATTGAGATGAGTCGTCCTCAACTACTACAGCTGTGTTGGCAAAACCACTTTCAAACTCAACATTTGGCAGCCCTAGTGATATTGCAGGAACGTGATAAGCTTCTTACCCACATTTTGTTTGTCTTTCAGATCTACAGAGGGTGATAAATACCTGCAGGCTGAGTCCCCTGTCTGGCTGGTGCTAGAGTACAGATTTCTCGCAGTTATTTCCTTATCTGTAAGTATGGCTCAGCGTGGTGAGGCAGAGTGGGATGTTTCTCTGCTGTGTAAAATGCCTTGGCTAGCAGCTGTTCCCCCTGGCCTGAACAACTACGGAGCCAGAATATTCGATAACTTCATTCTGACCCTAGCTGGGAGGCAGGCAGAGGCAGAGAGTTAGGATCTTCTGAAATCAATATTGAATATCCACATTTTGCAGCTCTTCTCTCTTGCACTGAAGATGCTGTCCTGAAAACCTCAAGGAGCTGCTTGAGATGCTTACATCTTTCTGCAGATCATTAAAGGCAATCTCTGCTGTCCCGCTACAGCAACCAGAGAAGCTGGAGAGAAGTGTCAGATAATGATGATTAATCTGATGATATAATCACTTGTAAAAACAAGGACAAGTTTGTATGCATTTATCAGTGTAATTTATCCTCCAGCAGCAGCCTTTGTGCTTTGAGGAGTGTGGGGCATTGAAGAACCAAAATGGAAAAAAAAAACCCAACTCTTTCTTCAACTCTGCAATTGCTGGCACCTTAGCACAGTACACAGCCTAGCGGTTCACATCGAAGGGTGATTTTCAATGCCTGGCAAAAGTGCAGCGTGTGTCAGGTACACTGTCACCAGCCAAAGTCTAGTTGCAAAGAAGCAATATTTTAGCGTGTTGCATGTTTTGTTTGACAAAAAAATTTAAAACTCAAAGTTCTGGCAGTGATCACTCTCAAAAAGCTCAGGATATTTAGTGGTAAAAATACAAAGTCCACCCTGACTCACAGAGTTTTAAAAAAGGAATCTAGATTAAGATTGTGATAAGAATTCCCTTCCCACGTCCCAAAATATCTACCCCTAAAGCCAAGGGCTGAGAACCCTTTTGAGGAGATTTTAAAAACTGAAGTATGTTCCGGAAAGGGAAAACCGCAAGGTGGTGCTCTTGAAACGCTGCATGAAGCCGGGTGCCCTGGGGTTCGCGGAGGGGGGGCGCGTTGCCTCCGCCCCCGCGGGATGCGCTGTCCGTCGAGTCCCCATGGCCATGGGTAACCGCATTAAATCTGCCATCAAAAGAACAAAACCCAAACTTTAGATTCAATTACTGGTTTTAATATTTGTTTCAAACATGTTTATGTAGGATATGTACATATTTGCTAAACTTAAAAAAATACAGGTGCCTTCCATAGAAGCTTTATCCTGCTGTTAAATGCACATGCCTTCTTCAAGGAGTAATTGGTTGCCCTAAAAACATAACAACTATTTTACCTGCCTTGTGCCCCTGTAGGGACAAGTGGAGAGCAAAGCCACCACTCCAAAGCAGTGGATGCGAGCCATCCCGTCAAGCCCTCAGTGAGAGTCTGGAATAAGCAGCAAACGGAGCTTTGCCGGGGATTAGCTGTTGTGTTCTTGATCGACTGAGGTTCGGTGACTGCCTCAGCTGTGCAACTGCTGTGGTGTGACCTGGACATGTCTTCTAGCAGAAGCTAATGGTGCCAACTTGCAAAATATCTAACAGGCATAGCATGAATATGTAAGGCAACTTTTCATACTGTGCTTTCACTGTGGTTAGGAGGAGATGGTGTCTTAAGCTGATATGCTGTTACCTGAATGCAAGGATGAACTGGGCAATTACAGTGAAAGACGCGTGATTTTGGAATATGCTTGCCATGGTAGAAAAGATTCCCACTCTAATACATTTAAACTTTGGCATAGAGGATGAGGAGTTACAGAGATGGACAACTTCTGGAATGTGAGTCTTTACCTGAGGATGAACAAATTGTCTTGTCAGGTCCACTCAGTTTTAATGTTACCTTGTTGAAGTGGTTTATCCTCTGAAGGAGTCCAGGGGAACATAAGGGAAGAGGCAAAAACATAGTGCTGATATTCCTAGCACAAAATAAAAGCAGCAAGGGTCCACCTGAGCCTGCTGGCACATGCAGAAATAGTTGCAAGGTTCAAATGAAGGAATAGACATTCCTGTAGTGGCCACTGAGATGGTTCAGAAGCTGAGGGTCTGTCCCTTAAGGTTTAGTATTGCTCTTTGCATTCAGAACTGCCCTCGTGGTATCTCAGTACAGTACTTGAACACACCAAGGGCTTGGGAGGTATTTTGAGAAATTAAGATGCAAAAAAAAAATGCAGCTCCCTATGTTTGCTGACTGCTCTCTAGGTTTCCGTTTGGTGCTGGGGGGATACAACGAGCCCTCCATGGCCTTTAGCCAGCTGCAATGTTGGGGCCAGCCTGTGGCCCCAAGGGTGGCCCTGCGAATGTCCCCTGGCTGAGCAGGGGCATGGCTGGGGAGAGGGAGGGACCCCTGCCCTGCCTCTACCCTGTTTTCCACCTCCTAAGTGCTGGCTTTCGGGAGCCTCCAGAAGTGCTGCTGCCCTTGGCTGGTGCAGCTGTGCCTGGCAAGGGGGAGCAGGAAGGCTGATGCTGGAGCAGGGGCTGCGCTGGGGCACGGTGGGGAACAGAGGAAGAGCTGGGGAAGTCAGCCGGGGTGACTGTAAGGCCTGGGGTGGGGGGCAGTCTTTGTGTAGGACTGTGGCCTTTCAGTAGCTAACACAGCACCTTGCATGTGTGTGTGTTTGCTGAAAAGCAAAGGCCTCTGGAGATTTGATGCTGCCTTGTAGCCAAACCAGGATAGTAATGGCAAATGCTAGTGTTGCACTAAATGGCCTAGTTACTCTGGCTTCCTCAGCCCATGTTGGACCCCAGCCAAGAGCATCGTGAAGGTTGGAGTTAGCTCTAACCAAAAGTATTTGCTGTGGGCGTATAAAGTTCAGGCGGTCCTCAGCTGCTGAGCAGAAGGACTGGGCTTGGAAGACACTCCTGTGCATTTGGGGAGGAGGTATAGCTCTTCCAGGGCTAATGCATGGCGTCTACAGCTCCACATGAGAGATTTAGGATGGGTACAGCTATGTTGGTGTTTCACCGGTCGCTACCTCCTGCAGCTCCTGTTTTCTGCCCATGTCTCCTGTGCGCCCATCAGAGAGCACAGTGCTGCTTCTCAGCAATGACGACGGCCCATTCCAGGAGCTTCACTGGTAGCTGGTGCATGCATGAATCATAATGCAAACACGATGACACCGGACCTCTGAGACTTACCTCTTATGTTTAGTGTCATTTTATGAGGATCTACCTCGGCTCAGTTAATTACATTGTACAACAGATTTTTGTTAGTCATATGTAGATCTAATTTTCAAGATTGTCCCTGGATACCAAATTAGTAGAGAAGACATCAATTGCAATTTGCTTACAAACACACTTTAAACACCAGCTGCTTGTAAAAATGCACATAATGTTTTTAAATTAAAAAGCTCTGTGTTGCCTTAAAAATACTCACAACAGGCAGCACAAGAATACATTTACTCTCTGCAATGCATTTACTTATGTACCCCTAGATAAAAAATCTGGGTGCCAGTATGAATTCCAGAAAGTTTGTGGGTTGTTCCATGTCCCTGTCATTCTTTATGGCACATCATGGCTGTGTAATAAGTTGTGGTGTTAAACTGTAGTAGGAAAAGCCCACTGAAGCAGGGTAAAAAAACAGGTAAGGTGTCATATGTTAAAGGTAAGTGAGTCAGTAAGAATACCGCAAGTCTTCCAGTCTCACTGTATACATTTTAGAAAGAGTTTTGGAAAACTAAGCAGTTCGTATTTATTCTGGTCTCCTCACCCCTGTTAAATAGCAGTTATATTCTCACCGTTTGTACATGATATACAAATGTAAAATATATAAAACAAGATGTCTTCGTGTCCTCCACCACTCTGCTATGAATTAACCATGAAGTAGATAAGAAGTGTGCTTTTTAATATTTCTATTTATACTCTTGGTGTATTAATACTCATGGTACTTGTGCTCTTGTCAGTACTCATATTATTCGCTGTTCTCAGCACTGTTGTAAATAGATCATACCCTGAAGGTTGACTTTCGTAAGAAGGTGAAGACAACTCTTTTGCTGTGTTCTCTTCCCTTGGAGTTTCAATCAAGAGCAAGGTTTTCATCGTTCATACAGAGCAGCTTTATCCTCACTACAGCAAGGTTTTCACAAAGTTTCTGGAGTAGACAGTAATTCAGATTGTTGTTTTATGTTTACATGCCAGTCTTGAATATCATTCAAATGCTTTCAGATTTCCTATCCACACACATTGACACTGAAGCAAATTAAATGCCTGTAATTATTCTTTTCCATATCAATTTCCAAAATTCTGGTGACCAAAATGAAAGGTACTGGCTGTACATGTTTTAAGAAGTTAGAGTGTAAGTACTCCTTCCCCTGGAAATAAAGAAAAACTGTTACAATGTACTAAGTAATTATAATATTATTGAAAAACACTGACTTGTGGGGCAGCTAATGGTAACTCTTGCACTAAGAACTACTTGTTTTCTAGGAGATGTAGCTCTTTGACCTGCAGGCTCATTTTTTTTTTTTTTGCCAGTGTATGATATGAGAAAAACAGTATTCAGGGACTCCATGATCTTTTCTTGAAGGTGATAGCTGGATCTTCATGAAACATTTTCCTTCTGAGCATTCACACTAAGCAAAACAAAACCATGACCAACACAATGTTTTTCAGAAATATTCTTTAGAATGATCTTGGCTTATTGGAACATAAACCAGGCATAGAATAGTACATAACTATACCTAAATCACAGGTCATTTTCTTGTGTGTAAGTTGCAAAGAAAGCCACAAGATTCAGCAATAGTGTGGCCAGCAGGACCAGGGCAGTGACCGTCCCTTTGTACCCTGCGCTGGTGAGGCCGCACCTCGAGTGCTGCGTTCGGTTTTGGACCCCTCACTACGAGCGGGACACTGAGCTGTGTTAATTATGGAGAGAATGCTAGAGGGTAACTGTGGCTTTTCCTCTTCTAGCTGTCCTGAATAAATGAAGTATGTAATTTAATATAGGTTTACAAGGATTATAAGCTGAAAAGAAAAAGCCATCAGCTGTATTACTACTTATTTCTGTTCCTTTGATTTTAAATTAGTAATTTTTTTTCAGAGAAATCATTAAACAAAACTGTAAAGTTCAAAAATATTTCTGAACGTTTTCATTGCCATATGCACAGAAATTCTTTATTATAAACCAGCTAAATTTTTATTTGGGGAATAAGGTTAAAGAATTCTCATTTTCCAGGGTTATCTGTATTCATAATTACAGTGCTTATCTACAGAAAATTTAGTCAATTTAAAAAAAATTATGTTAGACATAAAATATTATTTTTTTATTCTCTGTAAACCATTTTGACTGGAGCTAGTCAAAAGTAGGAAGATTATATACATACTTTAAGTTGTGAGTTTATTTTTAATTTGCAGAGTTTTAAAATTATATTTTTGTTCCTTTTTCCATAATTTAAAGTGTATTTTACTAAAATATATTTTTAATCTATAACCTTATTAAAATATAATTTTCAAATGTTTGTCGATAACTTTTAGAATATATAGAAAACATGAATGATAACTACAGGTATACCTTTTTATTTGATAAGTTTCATTTTTGAAAGCAATTTTAGCCTCTGTTTTTGCTTTTCCCCTTACCTCAGACCTCTTCTGAGAAAGGGAGAGGAGAAACATTATGTCAGTTCTGTGTTCAATCCATCTTCCATTTCTATTAGAATTTAACACAAATTTCTGTAGGAAATATGCTGAAAGCACATTTGTTGTATAAATTTGTGGCCAGAAAATGGTGAAAGAATGAAAAATAAAATGTGTATGCCATGTATTTGATTCTAGTAAAGAACCAACAAACTAGAAATAATGTGATTTGGCTTTCAGGTTGAATTTCTGAGCTCCTAGTGTTACAGGGGAAATACGTAGCTATTATTTATTATGCAGCTTACAACAGTTGCGGAAATGTTTAATCCAGTATGACAAAAGGTAACTGCTGAAAAAGATCATGTTTTAAACTGATGTGTAAGTGAAAGCAGAGTGTTCCCTTTTAGGCCACCACAAATATTGCAGTTTGCTGGTAGCAAGCTGTATTCCTGGTAGCAAAAGTTTGAAGGATTAGAAGCTAAAAGAAATCATCATCAGTTTTGGTCACCATTTTTAAGACTTGTTCAAAGCTGGCAAGAAAGCCTGTCATTTTAAAAATTAACATGGCAGGAAATACGATCCAAAAGGCTTCTCCTTAAGCTTGCCCTTAAGGGCAGAAAAGAAGCTCAATACAGGACTGTGATACACAGCCTGAGGGCAAGGAATTGATCCATAAAACTTTGTAAATTAAGCCAGTATTCTTATTACTAAAAAGTGGATTTCATCTGCTGGTAAACTCAGAACACTCAATGGCACTATATATCCTCTATATGAATTTGGTTTAGAGATGCTGCTGTATTGCCATAGCAGCTGCTGCAAAATTGCTGTAAAAAATACATTTCTCGGACTTCATTTTCAACGTCCTTCTAGTCTGGCCCTGTTTTGCAGGTAATAAATGTTAACTCTGGGGAGAATGAAAACCCATCATTGTTATTTTTGTATCAAACCACAATTAGCATCAGTTCATTTTGAATTCAGAGCAGTAGTAGCATGTAGCTTTTTTATTTATGCTAAAATTGAAACAACATAAAAGGAACATAGAATATATAATTTGGTAGATCAGAGAGATCATAGAATTTAGTTCAGGGAGTGGAGAACACATTTTTAATGAGACTTCCTTGTCTTCTTTATGTGCTCTGTGTAATTTTGAATTTATTGATTTAAAACATTGTGCAATTTCAATATAGTCTTCTGCTTAATAATTCTTCATTTCCATCCCTTATTCCTGCAATGCTGATGACAAATTTAAATACTTTCAAGAACTTTTTGCTATCTTTCAAGCTAAGACTTTCTGAGTCAGCAGACTTCACCTCTTACAAGGTCCTCTTACTTAATGACCACTAGGGAAAAACTACAATGGAGAAAACCTAATTTGCAACAGCACAGAAAAGTTTTAGTAGACCTTTCTGCACCCCAGAGAGTGCAGAAATGACAATGAAATGGAACAAAAGTTGCATCCGAGAAGTTTGGTGTTTGCTACTGTGTGGCTGTCAGTGTAATTTCCACATTACGCATGCTTGTGATGTTAAACATGGTATGACTTGAAAGGGGCCATAGTTAAGGTCTGATACCTCCTGAACTAGTAAGTGACTGTCTGAGAGATTCTTTTTGCTTATAAAACTAGTCTTCAGGTAGCTCTTTTGCCTTCAGTATGAGTATCTGATGAGGGCATGTCTGTAGAGCCTTTCTCTTTTTATTTTTCCAGACAGACTTGCGATTTCTCTGCCGGTGCTCTGAACTAGCAGGAAACATGACAGGTCCTATCGAAAACCAGGCATGCAACTGTGTTAGCACTATCCTGAATGCATGCTGGTGAGCTCAGGATTACCCCTTGGTTTTACTCTTTACACTTGTAAGACTGCAGTGATGTCCATGAACACAAGTGTCATGTGTACCCCCTGTTTTGCTCTGTCCCATCATTCACACATACAGACACCGAATACAGAAGTCTCCTGCTCTCATCTTATTTCACTTTACTACACCAAGTTCACAGCAGGAACACTGAACATACCTTACTGTTAGTCTCATCAAAGACTGAGTATGATAGAAAACTTGATTCCCCTCTCAGACTGGATCATGTTCGGAGCAAACAAGAGACGAGCTTGAACAGAAAATTTTGAGTAGCTTCATCCTCCTGCATTTCTGGCCACCTCGAGGCAGACAGGATCAGGCTGGCAGGGAACGGTGCCGCTTTCCACTGCCATCTCAGGCAGGGCAGTAGAAACAGACCCGCAGCAGTGCTTCCCCACTCCAGCCACTGTCTCCCCAGCAGCAACGGAAGTGCACCCACCCACGTTCACACCAGTGGAACCATGATGTCCACACCCTCTTCCGAAGCAGCTGGAGACTACTCTTTTGAAAAGCTTTTTCTTTTGAAATACTTACTGCGGATACAATCTTTCCCACTTTTTCAAAAAAGCCCAGTCAGCACTTCTTTGCTCTGATGTTAAAGTGCAGAAGAAGGTGTCTTCTTACCTGCTGTCTGAAGGGATTTAAAACAAGCAGGTGATAGCGTGCACATACATTTCTTGACCTTTGGCCACAGAGTTTGAACTCTGTGGAAACTTGTGGAAACTCTCACTGATACAACCTTACAGAAACCGTTACACTAACTCGGTGATACTTGAGCTTTTTCTTTCCTGCCGCAGGCTTTGCTGCGAAAAGCATTAGAGTTCGTGTCATCGGTGCCATCCATCCCATATCTTTGGTGCTAAACTTGGCCCTGATTTGAAGTTTGCTATCATGTTAATTTAGCCATCCAAGAGCATATCCATGCTCTTTTCTTTGCACTGCGATAAGTGCGTAAAAAATCAGATCTAATCTCAGTAACTCTGACAGTTTCTGTGATGCCAATAACAATACCGGTACCCACGCATGCATCTAAAGTAAGGGTCCTCTGCTAAAGAGGAGGAAGGCAAAGAAAAGGTCTTGAAATAAAGTAAGTAGCAAAGATTTTTACCTTTCATTAGATATTTGTCATGATTTCAACTCCTATTTTGTAGTAAATTCCAGCACAGTGTTCCTGTGTTGTTGATTACCATTAATTTCCAAAAGTCATTTGAGAAAGATATCAGAGTTCAACATGGGAAAATATAATTGAATTTATCTGTTTATTGATGTGTTCAGGAGTGCTTTTTAAAACACACATTTCTTGAATTACTACCTTGTTTTATAGCCAATACTGTTTAGTTTTAAATATTACTTCACTGAAGTTATTTTCAACAGTCCTTCAGTTTCTAGTGCTTCCTGTCTTATTAAGAATGTAAAATCGTTGCCCAGTATATAGTCTTGCAGGCATGATGAGCTGGATCAAAGTTAATGAATCTTCCTCTTAATTTTAACCCCTGAATACAGCCATGACCTTCTCCTCCTACAGAGTTGAATTACAACGAGGTTGGGGGTGGTTTAATCTATTGATGTGGTTGTCCGTGATGGCACTGCTATATTATTAATTGCAGACACAGAGTACATGTGCATACTCATCCCTTTAAAGAAGAGATACTTTTCAAGCTTTATGTAACAGAGACATGCCTTTAGCTTCTAACTGTCCCAGCTTAGGCTTTCTAACTACAGTATGTGCTTAATTTGTCATGAAATAATAGTCATCATAACAGCGATATATATCACACTACAAGGCATTCATAACATAGGCTGTATTTTAGGCATCAAATGTACGAGTATGTTACAGAGGTTTAAGAAAGTATTGGGGATCTGGTGAGCATGGTAACAGTGCCGGGACTCAGTCTTAGTCCTGGTTTTCAGGATGCACCTTAGCTTAAAGGCCATCCAGTGGTGTTTAGAGTAAATTTTTCTACTCTGCAATATGAGTGGGCTAAGAGCATACATGCAGTTATAAGCCATGTTTAAGCTGGCAAAATAAAAGTGTCCAGAAACATTTATAGTAATTGAGACTGACTGGTACAAAACAGCACATGTCTATGCTGATAAATCCCCTGAGCCTCCAAAAGAGGTTGGCTATGTGCACATGACCTCTTTGTGATAATCTCCATCCAGTGTTAACTTTTGAACAGTACCCAGGAATTATTTGGGAAAATGTTAGTTGGTACAGGCTAATGATACAGCTCTAACTACAAGACAGAGTGTTCCAGTGCCCAGATAACTTCTCAGGTAACCTGTAATTTGCCTATGTAGAGGCAGCCACAGTGGACCAGCTAAGCCACCATAACACCATTAGTCGAGCTTTTAGAGTAGAGAATGACCTTTACTGAAACTATGACATTTTAAAAGTGGCTGGAGTTTGGCCCACGCTCTTAATTACATTTCTGACAGAGTGAGAATTTGTTGGATAACAATCACTTGACATTCAGGTCTTTAACCAAAGGGGCACAGCTTAGGGAAATCTTTGGAACCCAAGCAAGACAACGGAGAGAATGCCAGATTGGGGTGTCAAGACATTTCCTGGCAGTCTGTGGCAAACTACTTTGTCCTATTCCTGTTTCCAGTGACTGAATCCTGTTTGAGAGAAGTAAAAATGCATTGTGCACATTCCTACTGTTATAAGCAATGTATGCAATTTCTGTAGTTTCCCAAGGGATGGTATACTGCTTGCTAGATTGATGGATTGTAGGAGCTTAAAGAGCAATTATAGTGAATAAATTACACACTAAATGATACACATCCTCAGACAGCTGAACTGAGTGGAAGGGACTCTGTTCTGCTTTGCCCCAAGCACATGGAAAGAAAAGGTTTTGTCCTATCTTGGATGGAGGAAACAGCGAGGTAAAAAGGGTGGTGTACCATGGTGGGAAGGCAGCGGGAAAGGCTTCCAGTACTGAGCAATGTCAAGGAAGTGGAAAGAAAGCCTGTTTTATGAAATATCTGCTGCAAGTTAGGAAGAAAAGGAGACAGCTGAGAGCTGAAAGTATGGCTCTACTTACTGAACTTCTTGCATTAGATAAGCCTCAGTATAACCTGCAATATTTAGCAACTAAAGATTTTGAATGATAACACACAGACTGCATGTGAAAATAGCATGTAGATTCTACATCACCTGAAGCTTCCCAGGGATTTACCTCTCAGATGAAGCCTGTAATTTATGTTTGGTGGGACAGATTTTTCAGCTGTTGTAAATCAAAACATCTAAATGATTCACAGCATATGAGGATCCAGTCCAAATTGTTTACAGATAATTTCTGCTATATGAGAAGGATTCTGGGCCCTGTTCTTCTTGTGATTTCTACCAGTGTAATTTTGGAATAACTGCAGTGAACATAAAAGTATTTAATCATTGAGTGAGAGGTGAATTAGCTCCAACATGTGCATTGCAAAGATGTAAATGCCAGGTGATGTTGTGTTTCTTGCTATCATTGTCAAGTTTAAAACTGAGCAGGCATATATTTAGGTCCATAATAGTCATGTTAAATTGAGCCTGTCATAGTGTTAAACATACAGTAAATTTGTGACTAAATCACAATAAATTATGTTGGTTCTATATTTTTAGTGCTCTTCCACAGAAAAAAATGCTGATTATTCAATTTAATTGATGATGCTGAAATACTGAGATTGTTATTGTATTGAAAGCAACAGGCCTTTTTCAGACATAAAACAAAAGCAAGTGAACACATGTAATATTCTTAAAAATATTCTGAGATGTTACCGCTTTGAGTAATTCAGCAAGGAGTTGTCATCAGATCTGTGGAAGATTTTTATGAGATGGTTCCTTAATAAGAGTGTGTTTACAACTGGTGTACCCCTGCAGAGTATTTTTTGCAACTATTGTACTGCTACTAGCTAGCATTTCTACCTGTACAAGGAGAAAACATTTTCTAGAGCAGCACAGTCCAGCTAGTGACACATAAAATGGATCTAGACTCCAGGATACTCCTGCCTGGCTCTTCAGCTTCTCCTCAAAGGAGTGATTACTCAAGTAATGCAGGTAGTCCTGGCAATCCACCCAGCAGTGCCCCAGCACAGCAAGGCAAGAGGGCAAGCCTCTGTCACTGCGTCACTGTGGGAGGGCAGGTAAGAAGCTGGGCAGGTGTTGTTCTGCACCTCCATGTGCTCCATCATGTAGATTTGCTTCAGGAGCAAGCCAGCCCAGAGAAACATCCCTCAGCTGGGTTATGGCCTGGGTGCTGATGAATTTCAGGCTACTCCCTGAAATTTATTTCCCTTTAATATGTATAACTGATAGCCTGGGAGAAGACACTTTGAACATTGCTTTTCAAGATGCTTGTAAAGTGCTGGCATGAGAAATCAGACCCAATAAAAAGAAGAGGGAAAGGCTAGAAGAGAAGTAATAGCCATTTATTAGCTGTTTGTAGAAGGCATTGATCATCGTGCATGCTAAGTGGTGATAACGATGTGGTGTGGTGGTGTGGTGACTCAGAGCTGACTCTTCTCAGAAGGCTGCAGCTGGCTGCTGTGCTTCCAGACGTCCTCTTTCCTGCTGCTCTGGGGAGCTGTGCAACTGGAGAAGTGGTGGATTTGCCCATTCCGCCCAAAATAGAAGCCTGGAGGCTGGAGAAGAAAAGCAGCCTGTCAGGACTGCCACCTTATTTCATTCCTCTTTTCCCCTCACGGCAGTAACTCCCTCCGGTGACTGGAGGAGCAAAGGCAGTGGGGACATTTCTCTGGGAAGCCACCTTTGGTACCAGGGTCTCGCCTGGAGCACCTGTAGGAAATGGTTGCCCTTCCCTTACCTGCGACCCAGCAGCTGGTGTCTTGGCCAGGCCGCTCACCTTTCCACCACAGGTAAACCGCAGAGGTCTCAGTAGCCTCAGGGGTTCATGGCCATCGGTAAGATTAGGTGCCCTAGGATTTTATTAGGTGCTGTTATTCACCATAAGGTGCAGTCTGCTTTAAAATATGACAGGCAGCTCTTTCAAAGCACCTGGAGGTGGAGAGGAAGGTGGGAGAGTACAGGATGAACTTCTTTCTTCAGCAGGTAGAGAGAGGGAGTGGGGAGGTGCATGGTATTGAATCATACCTACGCTTTTTTTGTAGTGACAAACAGACTGAGGAGAGGCTCTGCTCCTGAAGCCAGCCTTCTGCTAGCGGGTGCCTGTGGCTGCTCAGGGACCATGAAACCACCTCACACAGCTTGCTGCCATTAAGGCCCTCTCAGATGAAGTGCTTCTTGCTAGGTATGTCTGTGTTATGTTTTTTTTATTTATTTCAGTTTTAGAAACTGAGGCCAGTGAATAGCAGCTGCACTTTAATAGGCCGGGGGTACTATGGTGGTGCATCACTGGGCCATCACTCTGAGATCTCTGTTATCTTGGGCTGAGGCATCAGGCACTCTCTGGCCATGCCTGGGCCATCACTGAGACCTCAGGCCAAGCCCCCATTGTGCCCTTATCTTGGCTACAAGTGCAGCAGCCTGGGGCTGAGGTGTCAGGCACTCCCTGGCCATGCCTGGGCCATCTTCAGCCTGAATAGTATACCAGAATGACTCAGCACCAATTGTGGCCGGAATGGAAAATACTGACCAAAAGTCAGTCATCTCAAGATCCTATAAATAGCGATCCGAAGGGAGACCTTTCGAGCTCTCTGGGACTGCAGCAGGTTATGTGACCCAATACCTCGCCCTGAGCTGGGGCCCCTCTCAGGGTAAATTTTGCGAGGATTGACAGATCGTCTGTTGACGATTTTGCAAGGACTCGAAGGCCTGATTTCGCGAGGTTTGCCAACTGGCCATTGGTGAATGCCAGCATATAAAAGTGAGTAATTCATGAAACTCACAAAAAGGGAAATTTTAATCACAGGCTAACCTCTGTGTGCGTGTGTGCAATATGACTCAGAACTGTTTGTCTGTCCGTGTGTGTAATTTGATTTAACTTAGGCCTGTGCAACCCTGCTGTAAGTTTTGGGTGACCTTGCCATTCTCGAATCTTTAACGAAGTCTGGATCCAGCTGCTCCTAGACTCCTTCCTGAGAAGAAGTTTAGAAACTTTTATCAAACTTTTTAAAATCACTGTTTCAAACATATTGTTACTTCTTTCTTTCTAGTGAAGTGCATCACTCCACCTGTGACAGGTACACAGGCCTGCCACATGGCTTTGGCACGAGGCACCTCCGAATGGCAGTGTTTCTAGAGCAGCATTCTTCTCCACTCTCCTTCCCAAACCTTTTTGGTTTGGTCACATTTTCTATCCTTTGTATTTCTTTTCTGTATAAATAGTTATTTGCCAGCTCAACTCATTGTCTCGTTTCTGTCCTCATCCTCCCTCCCCAGCCTGACCCCAAGCTTCACTGCTGCTGCAGGTGTTGTTCACTTTCTGTTTATGAAATACTTAGCAATCTTTGGGGTGCTGGGGGAAAATCATTAACATCCCCTTGTGAGTTGTTTTTGATGGTGAAACAGATGTATTGCTGAAAGGAGTGATGGTTTAGTTTCAATCATCCAGCCATGTCCAACTGAGGACGCTGTGTTTTCATACTTTTAAAATGCGTCAATAAATGCTGTTTGCCTTTGTGAGTACATAAGTTTTCCTGTTGATAGTATTTAGCATTAGGCTGATATTTTCGTTATCATCATTTCATCTCAGGGAGATCTTTACATTTACTGAGCATATTATTTGGCATAGAAATCTTCAAAGAAAAAAATCCCAAACCACCCCAAATCAAACTTTGTGTATTGTGGACAAACAAACTCATATACTGAAAAGGATCTTGCAGAGTGAAGTGCTGCAGTCACTAGTTTGGGGATGATGTCAACTGAGCTAAAACTACATGTGAAATTATATTGTATAAAGACAATCTGAGAAAATGGCTCTCACTGTAGCCCTTGGGTGCTGCCTATTAAACATTCATAATTGTATGGGGAAAACTTATAGTGCTTGATTCCCTTGCAAGACCTAACCCAGGGGATACAGCAAGGGACCAAAAGTCATTCTGGGTGTTGCTCTGGTTGATGTGGATGTGGATAGCCTAAAAGGGGCTGCAGAGTCAGGAGGGGATGGTTACATTACCGAAATCGCAACAGACGTTTTTCCTCAGGAGCTCCTCACTGGAAGGAATTAAATAATTGATGCCACCTAAATCCTGCACTTCCTAGACCTTGCCTGTACAATTATCTTTCTTGTTACACTCTTTGAATGATACATCCTGAGTTTATATTAACTTTAGGAGATTTAAAGCACTGTATAATCATGCTAACTCTGACAAACTTATAATCCATTTAAACTTCACAAATGAGGAATCAGAATCAAGAACTTATAACTAACAGCTCACTTCAAAATGTTTTCAGAGCCAGGATTACAATGCAGGAATATATCCTCCTCTTGGTTGTTATAGAGCTCCATTCCCTTTATTTTTGTCTCTCCTTTCTAGACATTAAACCACTATTTCATAAAGGCTCCAAAGATTTACGTACAAAGCTTGAATCAAGACACAATGAACAAAATAACTCGAATTGTGGAAAAGAGCTCTTCTCCATGCTCACTAACTCTAGCAAATATTTTGGTCATTTGAAGGACTTACAGGCTTAAAAATTATTCAACCAATCTATTTTAGATTTTCAGCAAGAAAGTAGAAACTAAGACAATCTGCAAGAAATTAGATAATTTCCTACTTTGAAACCTCCTGTTTCCGAGTTGCTTTACTGACTCTGCTTCAGATTTCCTGAGGAAGTTTTTACTCATTACATAAGCCAACATTTCAGGTAGATAGGTTTTGTGTGGAGGGAGATGAAGTTTAGGGAAAGCTTATTTATACCTGTATTACAAGGGAACTAGAATGATGCATTTGTGAATTATAAAGAATACTCATCCAAATATTTAAAGTCAACCAACTTTTGTTCAAAGTGAGAAAATGTAATTTCTCCATTTTTCTCCCAGCACAATTCTGCTGACTTCAGTGGAATTATTCTAGTTTACAGTTACCTAAAGGTGGAAATGCTTGATTCTTTCTTTTCTGATACTTGATTCTCACACTATTTTTCAGTGTGTACTGAAGATGAGGGAGTTCTGTTGCAGTGTTTGAAAAATTCTGTCCAACCTCTGCTGTTTTTCTGAAAGCTTATTGAATACAGCTCCACATCATGTCAAATGTCTTTGATTTGATTTGGACTGGACCAGATGTCAACAAATTGGAATTTAATGTCATTGAGACAGATGACAAAGTAGGAAGCATAGAGGGATTCATTACAAATTAGAATTAAAGAAAATATTCAGATGCAGTTGTGCAATTTTTATTCACCACAACTTAGATCAATTAGAAAAAAATCAGAAATTCCATTTTTCTCTCATTCCTTATGAAGAAGTGAATGGGAATTTAGGACTTAAACTGTAAGGTGCCAGTATGCTTATTTTTTTCCCGTTTTTTTCCCATCAGAACTTGTATTTTTCAAATAACAGTTCATAGTATACATGGTGACATTCTTCCTTGGCCCTTTTAAAATATACACACTCTGATTTGCCTGGCAGAAGATTAGACAGAAACTCAACCAAAACCCGGTGTTAAGGAGCAAAACCCAACCTTTTTTAGAGCTTCAGATTTATCTACAGTAGTACAGGTACATAAACCTGGTACGGATCTTCATGTTGACAGCAGCAAATATGCAAGCAAAGACATTTACAAGCACAAGTGATTGCAAAGCAAGTTCTAAAGTCAGAAATGCACAGAAATTAACTGTTAAAGCTGCCTACGTGAGCATTTGTCAGATAGCAATTAACTGTTGCTTAACTACCTAGCAGAAAATACAGACGAAGGATGAAGACTCTCCCCGTGGCAGGAGAGCTTCGGCATCAGCATGGCATCTGCCTTCCTGCAGGAGAAAGCTCATTTCTCCAGCATCTCAGTGGTGGCACTGAGGTTTTTTCCTCCAGCCTTGGCTTATCAGTAGTACACCTATCTGGGACCTCAGAGATGCCTTTCCTCTGCCCACCAGCTCTGCCCTCAGATTTTCTTTAGAAGAGCAGGTGGTCTGCCTTCCAGTGGAATGGTTGTAATGGACTGTGATATTGATTGGTAAAGGTCAGGAAATTCAAAGGAATCAGAAAGGGACCGGGAGCCGTTTTCCTCAGTCCTGAGCAGACTCACGTCCCCTTCCTGATGCAGGCAGTGTGGTGGGAATGTGCAGACCTAGATGTCAGAAGACAGAAGCCCCAAAGTCCACAGGTGTATAATTTCCCTGTGGGTAGCACTCAGGTAGGGACTGTCTGAAAGAAATGGATCTGATTCCACCTCATCCTGGTTTCCATTCTGGGCAGAAGATGATAGGTTCACTTGAGGTGTACAAAAATCTGGAGTTGTCCTGGTTTTTAGACAGGCAGGTGTGGCAGCCTTGTCTAAATAAAGACTGAATGAAACCTGACTAGCAGCTGAGAGTTTAACTTGGGACTTGCCTGAAAGATTTCCATTCTTCCACATATGGCAGAGAATTGCATTTATAATTTTCTTCTTTTTTCTTTTTTTCATCATGAAGGACAAAGAATTTGCCTCTTGTGGCCATTGCCTCTGTAAGGATTGAAATACAGGTACCTTGAAAAGGTCCATCAATTTTTCTCTTGATACAATATATCCTTCAATGAAAAATTATGATTAGTTTTCTGAAGAATGTTATTGGAATTATATCGTGTACCTCTATATAATGTGTATAAAAATATACACTGATCTCTGCAGAATAGAGATTCCACATAGAAACTGGTTTTCAAAAGATGTTACAGTGATAGGTTAAAAGGAGTAATTGTTGAAAATTATTTTTCTTTTCCTATCCTCTCCACCTTATGAAATGCACACATAATTTGTCTTTCTTGGTCCCAGTTTCATATGCAACTGTATAAATAATTCCAGGTTGTTTTTTTTTTTTTTTTGTGTGTGGGGGGGGGCGTTTGTTTTGTTTTGTTTTGTTTAAATTTCTGTAAGGCTGTGCACAACTCAGATTGCATTAGCTCTGCACACTGTGTTCATCCAAGGTTCAATGCATATTTTTGCTGAATTCAGACCTGAACCTTTCTGGAGTCTAACCTTAGAAAACCCAGAAATTCATAGGATTATCCACACTGTTGCCCATTGTTACTGACCAAGGTTATAATAAATATTGTTTCTTGATTTTGTAGAGGTGTCTGTAGAGATACTTCCTGGTATGTCTTCAAGAAAATTATGTTACTGAAAAAGCACTTAACACTCTGCCTTTTTTTCTTCCAGATGACTGAAAAAGGACATTGGTCAATTATACTTTTGAGCTTCACTCACTTTCTAGTTTTAACTAAAGGTGCAAAGCCGTCAATTTAAGAATTTTGTCAAGAACACAAAAATGTGTGGAAGAGTGGCATCCACCAAGTTTTTATGTAAAGTAAAGGATAAGTAAGATTAAATAATAAGTACAAATCTCCATTTCCATGGACTGCCCATTTAGCAAGAGTAGGTTTTTCTCTACAGGCATTCTGGCTAGCTCTTCTGTTATCTAGAGATACAAATCTGGCCTGAGAATGATCTTGAAAGTTAATTAGAATAGTAAAAGCACCTATTAAATGTCTCTTCTCTTGTAGAATCCAGTAAAGATTGACTTCGTATCAGTGATAAGTGAGAAGTGATAAAATCAGCATTTCTGTGATTAAACCTGTTGAAATGCATGACTTTATTCAGTGACTGTAATCCTTAGCCTAGGAGCTGCAATGCTTGCATTTGATTTTGCAAGAAAGAACAGTTCTTCTGATGATCTACAGTTATTTTTCTTCCTCCTCATTTTTTGATATTATGTTAAATACAGAAGTGTCTATATTGACATAACTAATTTTACAGGCATTTTTGAAATTATTTAAAGCATATTCTGTCAGTACCAAGGTACAACAGCACCAAAATTTTCCTTACCAAGAAAAATCAAAGCTTGAATTCGTGTTTCAGACTCCCTTTTTTCTTTGCCCACCTTTTATCACACCTCTGATGTTTTAGGGTAAAAAGCTTTTATTATTGTTATTAGCTCAAATGTCTGGAGGAAAAAACAGGACAGAAAACACCAGAAAGATAACACAAATAAAGAGACAGAAAGCTATAAATAAGGCTTTACACATACTCTAGAACAGGGAATGGCTAAGCAGTATCATCTGAAAAGAGGAACACATGACAGTTCAATCTACTGCTACAATTTAAGGCTATTTCTACTCACGACTGAAACAAAGGGCAGACTATTCCCTTCTTTTCTGCAAGAGTCTTGCAAGTCTGCTCCTCTTCATCCCAGGATGATTTTGCTGCTTTGGCAACAGCAAAACATTGTTAACTCATGTTAGCTGCGATCCTTTCTACTCTTTGGCTTCTTTTCTGGGAACATACAGGATTACAAGATAAATCAGGCTGGAAGGGACATTGAGAGGTGGGTGTCTAGTCCAGCCTCCTACTCAAGACAGGGACATCTGTGTGTTCAAACCAGGTTGCTCAGGCTTATCTCTGCCAATTACATCACCCTCCTGGTGTGCCCTGTTGTGAAGAGCCTGGCTCCATCTTCTTACTGATCTTCCCAGAGGTGCTGGGGAGCTGCTGACAGATACCCCAAAAGCCATTTCTGCCGCAGGCTAAGCCAGCCCTGGTTTCTCAGTTTCTTCTCATAGGGTGAGTGGTCCAGTCTCTGACCATCTCGGTGGCCCTCCACTAAACCCACTCCCATTTATTGATGTCTTTCCTGTACCAGGGGGCCCAAAATGGAACATAGTACTGTAGAAGCAATCTAAGGAGTGCTGAGTAAAGGGAGATGATTACTTTGCTCCACCTCTGGCTGTTCTTCTAGTCATGCAGCCCAGGATGCTGCTGGCGCTCATTGCTGGCTCATGCTAACTGCTTGTCTGCCAACACCCCTGGTGTCTTTTCAGCAAAGCTGTTCTCTCCAGTCAAGCCCAGCCAGCACTACTGTAGGGAGCTCTTCCTTCCCAGGTGCAGGACCTTACACTTGCCCTGTTGCACCAATAGGTCTTCAGTCTGTGCTAAATTCCAGGGTGTTTATAAAACACACCTGCATGACCCAGGAAGCACAGCCTCCTGCAGACTACAAAGCCTTGGTGCAACGGATTTGTTCAAAGGGCTTTCCAAGTAAGTGCCACATTTTTTTATTCTCTCTAAGGAGCAAAAGCCTATTGTGGTGTTTGGAGAAACAGAAATACAGCTTCAGAGAGCTGGGCATGTATCCTTCAATTAATAGAGAAAATTTCTCTCTTTCTGTTATCTTCCTCAGAACAAAATATGAGGCAGTCAAAATATTCAAATGCAAAAATGTTGAATCTTAGAAGTACCATTTTCAATTGAGAGAATTTTTTCTTTCTGTGATTGATTTAAACACTTTATGCTAACACTTCCTGGGTAACAGACTGCTACATTGGAGTATGCATACCCCAAATCTGAGCATTGCCTACAATCACAACTAAGAAATGGGATCTTGCAAAAAAGATAGGACAAACCCACATGAGCATCTTTCCTTCTAATGTAAAGTCATCATTGACTCCAAAATGTAATGCAAGTCTATAATGCTCTACTGAGGTGTAAATTCAGTTCTGTGATGGATTCATGACTTCCTTAACAGCACCTTGAAGTTATTCATAGGCTAGCAGTTATGTTGTGATAATGTGAACTTCCCTTAGAAAATTCCTCTTTGTCCCTTCATGCCTACAGTTTTGCTGAGGTTTGGAAGCTGAAATTTACCAAACTGCCCAGTTTATTAATCTCTTTGTACCATGTTCATCACCATGGTTTCTGAACATTTCTCTGATAGCTTTGTTGTGTTTCACTAGTGTATGATAAGAAGAAAACAGGAGTTATTTTTTATTATCCAAGCTTTAATCTTCAAACAGGATGCTAAAACAGGCTGACTGCCTATTACCCATCATCTCAAACAACTGAGTATTCTATAATGGTACTTCAGCTCTCACACCTTTGTGCAGTGTAATTACGATTATATTACTGGAACCTGCACAAGTGCATTCTAACCCACCCAAGGAGACAAAACCTTTAATCTTCAATTATTAATTCCTGTGCTTGTTGCCTTCATGTTCCTCTACAGAGTAGATCGTTTCAGCATGAAATTAATGTCTTGAAGAAGATAAATCACTTTTTTTTACTTTCTAGTTAAAATATGTTCTTGCTTTGCTATTCATAAACACTTTATTTTAGAGATATGTTTTTGTAGAATGACTGCAAAGCTTGAACATTTTCAAATACCTGCGCTTTATAGAGATGTGTTGGATTAAATCTGCTTTCACTGGACTTGCTTTGAGTAAGTAATTGGAGTAGATGAGCTCTGGAGGTCCCTGCTAACCTACAGGATTCTGTGGCTAACCCACACATCCTTGTTTCCAGTAATCTCAATTTTCTCCTGCATTTATAGGATGTTTCATTGTATTTTCAACTTCCAGAGATCTAATAAATCTCCAGAATAGTAGAGGAATAACTTTGATTATGTAATCTCAGGAACAGCTCCTTGTTAAATTTAAAATTCTTGAAGTTTTCAAGGCAGTTTTAGAAAATACTGGAAAACATTTGAAAACTGAGATAAGAAAAACTAAATCTAGGAGCTGCAATTTCTTTTTTGACTTAATATTTTCAAACTACCACTTAAGATATAGAAGTTTTTTCTTCCAACTGATAAAAAAGTAAAAATATTTATGGACACAGACCTTCAGATTTGTTCTCTAATGGACAAGTTAACTAATTATTTGTTTCATGTTTTTTTGTCAGCCAGGATCAGGTAATTATGAAAAAAAACCCAACACCAACAAACCACCACTGACATAGTTCTGTTTGTCCTGTTGTTAATCAGTAGTATCATAAAAAACAGTTCAAAAAGAAGCCAGTGGGAGCTCAGTGAGAATTATCTCTGCTCTTATTCTGGAAGTTACAGGAATCTAAAAGCTATTATGTTGAAGATTTTCCTGTTAATGAATAAAAATGGCTTATTTAAAAAAAAAAAAAAAAGGTTTCCAGCCTTTGTGGCCAGCTTCTGGGAACAAGTAGATTTTTAAATTTTTATTTTAAAATGCAAGAGAAAGATAAAACATCAATATTTAATGCTAGTGGGTTAAATCTGTGTTAACCTTAGTAGATCGCGACCTGTAAGTTCAAATGTTATTATAACAAAACGTAAAGAAAGTTTTTATATATTTGTCTCAGAGTATGCCCCTCTCATCTTTCCTCATGTCTCCCCTGACTAGCAGGCAGAACAGGATTCAAATACTGATAGGTATATCAGCTCATAAAGTATATGGTTTCCTACAGAAATTACAGTTGATTTTTTTTCTTATTTTCTTCCCATCTTATGTTTGCTTCAGCATATCCCTATTAAGCTTTAATACTTTACCACTGGTTTTATAGTTTTAACACCTGTTTTTTAACCAAGTATTTCCAAATGGTCTATTGTGCAAACAAAACTCTATCAGAAAGGAAATTAAAGACACTAAAAAGCTATGATTGTAGTGGCACAGGAGTTGGGGAAAATCATATCCAAATTGTTTTAAAAGAGAGCTGGTTATTGTTTGAAGTATAATTTATTGTGTAATTTCAGAAGAGGTTGCAATAGCATGATTTCAAAATATGTTATATGTATAGCAAGTGGTATCAGGCAACACTTTATAGCTCCAGTCTTGCATGAAACACTAGGACCTCAATTAATTTGCCTGGTCGTTAATTGTTATTGCCACCTGTGAGGCTCCAGGATCTAACCCAGGGCCTTGAGGAGACCCATGTCCTTCTCATGCAGCGGCTGGAGGGATGGGAGGATGTGTCAGGCCATGCCAAAGGGTTCTCGGGGGGCAACTGCCCAGGGCTGTGCTGGCTCTCAGCTTATCCCCCTGCAGGAAGTTCCCTCTGAGACACCATCAGTGTCCCAGATGTGTGAGGTGTGGCTGATCCATGGGAGAGATGTGCCGTTCTGTAGCCGCAACTAGGCAGCACATAGGGTATCGTCGAGTAGCTGAAAAGGCACTAAATTACTGTGTCTGAACAGCTGGATCCTGCCCCAAGTGCACATGCAGACAGGTAAAACTTATGCATTGATTCAATTGGCTCTTTAATGTAGAAAAACCGGTGTAACTCACTGATTATACCTCTTTCATAAACTAATTTTGTTTCTGAGAATTCGGAGGTTTTTTGACAATGGCTTTTTGCAGTATGGAATTGAAAAATAACAGCAACAGAAATTCATCTGGTTTATTTCCATGTCCCCAAAGCAGACTCACCTGCACTTAAACTGTTCCTGATAGACATTTGTTCTTGTAATCCTTTAAATGATGGACATGCTGCAGTTCCCACAGGCTACCTATTCTATTAGAAAGCTAAATCTCTCCTGCTACAATTTAAACCCATTACTTATGCTATTCAGAGAAAATTAAAAAAAAAAACCAAACAATATACTCCTTTCTTCTTTGCACTAATGGGTTAAATGTTTGAAAATCTTTTCTTATAAATCGCATCTTCCAGAGGTTTTATTCTCTTCAGCTGGTTACATCTTTCTATACAGCAAAAACATTCACTGCACAAAAGATTTTCTGCCCCGGTCCTCTATCCCACTAAAGAAAGACCTTTAGGATGACGATGGTGAACATTGAATCAGAGGTCATCTACATTTGAGATACGTGCTCTGTGTCTGCCTTTGCTTTTGAGGCATATTCACTGAGATTTATTTCTGAGATCCTTCAAACTTCTCATAGCAATAATTTCCAGAGTGCTGGGCCCGGGTTGTCTGAGCAGCCATCTTTTTCCTCAGGTGGTAGTAGTGCAGTTGGAGTTTTCAAGTTTATGCCTTGCCTATGATTTAACTAGGACTGGTTGATATTTTGTTTGAAACTGTTAGTTCAGGAGATGCTCGTGCTCTAAGTTGTAGTGTGGTGAGTGAGCAGCAGACTGAAACACAAGACTTTTGTAAATGCTAAGTAGGTCACCAACAATTTACTAGGTTTCACCTGGCTCAGTGTATGTAAAAGCTAACATGAATTGCCTATACTGTTGTTGACTTGCCTATACTGCTGTCAGGCAACAAATGAGTTAGGAATTTAGTAAAAATACTCTTCCAATTAAATAAATAACTACCAGTGCACCATCCACGTAAATGCAAGGCAGCAGGGGAGCTTGGAAGTCAAACTCTGCTGCATTTTATCAGGTCCTGCAGAAGATTCTTCTACTTGTGCTTCCCTGGAAGTGGGAGGCACAAAAGCTTTGGCATGGGTGAATCTCAGAAACGTGCTGTAGCTTCATCCGGACAGAGACTGGGTCACACTCTCAGTAATGGGCTGAGCTTCCTTGACTGAGAGGGACATATACAGATTTATACCAGCCAACTGCCTGTCTCGGTGCCCAGAAAACCATCTTGAAAAATTCTACACAAATCTTTCACTGTTACTTTTTTTTTTTTATTGTCTCTTCCTATTTCAGTCACTGGAGCTCAATGCAGAGAGTAGAAGAAAGCAGTGGTAGAATGTCACTTTAGGAGCATGTAAATTGGGGGGTTCTTGGATGCAGGGGTATGTTTGTCACTACCCTTAAAGTGATCAGGTTTCATCTCTACTTCTAAGTGGGCCAGGTTTCAGATTATGATGTCAATTTAACAGTTAAAGAAGAGATAAATGTAGTTGGTGATAGGGGTGAAGTATTGAATTAATTTGGTGAGCCTGGAATACATAAATCACAAGGAAAATAGACACTTAAAAATAGTTTGTCAAATTATGGATGAAGATGAGATGAAAGATATAAAAAGTAGAATCAGAACAGCCTTTGGGACATCAGTGGGATCCATCAAAGTCTAATCATTATACAGCTTTGGCATTTTGCTTCAGTTTAGGGGGTCCCCCAAGCACTTCTGGTTGGTGGCTTGCTGAGTAAATGTCAGTTTAATGCTGTTTTCCTGGTTTTGTGAAAAACTGCTGTAGGGTCTCTCATCAGCTAGCCAGTTTTATTACGTCCTCACTGCCTCTAGTCAAGCATAAATGTTAGTTCTATATGTAGCTGCTTTCTTACCTTGTTTCTTTTCACTCAGTGCTGTCAGGTTTTTTAGTCATTGGAGGTCTAAAACCAGCTATTTTTGAACCATAAACTATCGGTGTCTTTGATGCTTCTTGCAAATCACATCCCGGGGTGCATGTCACTGAATTTGAGATGCACACAGTTATGACATTTACTTTAAAATTATTAGTTCCACTTTAAATGCAGCCCAGTGAGTGCACAAGAAATAGGTTGTTCTGTCTCTTTGTCACGAGCACCAACAAATAAAACAGCTTGTGTCTGTTGCTGTGTTACATACAGTGTGTGTGTGGGGTACACTTGCCACTTGCCTTTTCCATTTGCAGGTATATGTCTGACCATGACTGTATGCTGTATTTTAGGCTTACCTCTTCATTTAAACATGCTTCACACAAAATAAAGGGGAAATATTTTGCATGTAATTTAGAAAAACATTGTTACCTAATGATAAATGAGTGGAAGTAATGTAATTCATTATTCTGTTCTAAACCCTGTAAGTGTCCATAGTAACCTACAACCTACCATAGAAAGAACATAATCCCTGCATCACCAGGACATTGCAGTCTAAATGCATGAGCAGGCACAGTATAGTGAACTTTCCTTGTACATCTGTTTCACTGATAAAAAATATATAGAATAAATAATTGCATCAGAGATAGGCAAAACCAGGGGAGGGGACTAATTTACTGACCTTCCTTTATAATTGTTATTTAATTCGGGGTCATTATAGGAAATTTTCATGGTGTAGAGCAGCTTTCTCTGGGATGTGGCATTAAGAGTGGAAGGAGTTTTAGTAATGCTGTCAGATCTGGTTGGAGAAGTTACAGGCTAACCGCCTTCATACCTTTTTTTTTTTTTTTTTAAATCCCTGCTAAGGCAAGGTGCAGATGTGGCCATGCTTTAGCTCACCTGACTGTTCTCTGTGTAGATCCTTATAGGGTGCTGTGAAAGGTTGAACTGTAAAGCTCTGAGGCTGTATCTGTCTGTGTGTCACAGTAGGAGCAGGAGGTTTTTCGCAGGAGGTTTTTCACAGGAGGTCAATTCACATGGTCCTGCTAATAGTCAACAGAAGCTAAGGTGAAGTTGCCATTAAATGTCTCCCTGTGCCAAAGAGTGAATCTGTAGTAAAGGGACAGAGCAGCCACTTGTTTTAATTTGTAGCCTCGTCCTCTCATCTGTAGATAATACTTGCTTAGCAAAAGAGAGTAAGTTTTTTTAAAAAGAGAAAGCAGCATTTCTTTGAACAACTTTGATTTAGTTAAAGTCAGGTTCTTATAATTTTTTTATGCTGGGTTTTTTGCTTATAAAATATAAATGAAAGCAGCTATTAAGATTCCGCCTTTTTTCTGCATCATAAAGTGCTGCTATTTTAAAATAGTCATCCCTTAATGCATCACATGGTTCATTTTCATTAAATAAACATTTTAAATGTGTAAAAGCCATATTCATTAATATTTTTGAAAAAAAATCTAAGTCAATGGATGTGGCTCCCTATGAATAATTGATATTTGTTTTATCTCCTGTTTCTTATAAAGAATTAGTTAAAATGATAGGGTTTTTTTTCCACGTGTTTAATTCTTCTCTTTTAATCTTCCATTTATGTTAAATTCAAATACATGTAGTCTTTGTCCCATTTCCTCTGTTTCTTCTTGGCTCTAAGGCTCCAGTTCAAAAAACCCAACAAGCTGCAAACATCTACACAAACTTTTTCACCACTCACTGTATATTCCACTTACAGCTTTGCCTAGTATCCATCCTCTGCACTTTTCTTTCTTTGTGGTACCAGAACTCATCAAACCTGTGCTCCTTGTCAGCTTCTGAGGTTCTGTAAAACATGCTCATCAATACAGTGCTGCCCTTGGGTCCGAGTGAGATGCCACTGTAGTTGGCAAAAAAGCAACAGGAATTGTATGAAACCCTTCCAAGAGAAGCTTTATATATTTGTTCTCAACTGTGTTGTTAGACACCCATTTGTCCTCACTGTGCACAGCACCTTTCACTGGCTTTATGTCCATTTCTGTCCTAGAAATCCTCCCCCAAGACCTTCACCCCTTGGCATTTGTTTCTGATCTCTACATTGCTGAAATTCCAGGAAGTTTTTAATTTCTTCAGTTTTTTTCTTTTTTCTCAGTCGGCCTCTATTGTGTGTAACTGGTGGTTTGCAAGTCATTCCCTGTCTCTCCTGAAATCCCACCTTATTTTCTAGACGAGAGTGCTCTTTTCTGTTTGGCCTGTGATGCCAGTCCTCTCTGTAATGTAACAATCAGATTCTGTTCTCTAAATTTCATCATTTTCCTACATTCAGTCATTCTGCATGAAATCAATCCATTATAACAGTGTTCAGCTTTACAATGATTTATTGTGTATTGCTTACGTTGTGCATGCATAGGCTTTAATCAGCTCTCTGATTAAAGTTGATAAGTTCTATTCCAGACATAGAAAGACAGAACATTTTGTTAAGAATACATATGATTTGTTAATCAGGAAAGGTACATATTAATTGTGGAGAGATTAAAACATACTTTTTGTCAAGTGGAAGGTGAGTCTAGTAAGAAATAGCTCTGTTACTTATTCTGCTGCAATTATCTAATTATATTTGTGCCTCTGAACTTAAAAAAAACCAAAACACCACCACTTTATTTTTGGAGACAGCACTCTAGGATGCTTAATACCTGGATTCTTATCCCTCCCTTGCCACTATCCTTGAGGTATCCTTAAGCAAACTGTTGTCTTTCTACACACTTTGGTTTAGTCTCTGGAAAAGGAAATCAGCTATTTCAAACTGCTTGAGATCTGCTGGGAAGAACAACTGCATAAGAACTAAATGCTGTTATACCAGTTTTTTCAGTCATCATCTTGGTAACATAGTTATGTCATAACTACCTTCCTCAGCAAATGAAATCACTTTAACTGCTCTTCACACCCATCTGCTCTTCAGAAGCAGTGCACCAAACTGAGGATGCACGAAAGTCAACTCCAGCCTATGTTTTATTTCAATTCCGATGTAATTAAATGGCAATTTATCAAACCAAGTGAAGAAAATGGAGTAAGTAACAGGTATATTTGTGATACAACACAACCACTGGAAATGCTGCTCCTGGACTGCAGAGTTGTTAGTGCACAGCCAGTGGTAGTGAATATTTTAGTAGAGACAGTATGTAGGAGAGAGGAGGATGGAAGATTTCAAGGTGTCAGGCGAAGATTAAAGCAAGTATGTTTCTTTTCTGAAAAAAAAAAAAAAAAGAAAGTAAAAATACATTTCATATGTAAAAGACCAAGTTGATAAATATAGAATCCTATTTTTGAAATTCCTGTGTTGAGAATTATGAATAGCTCTAGCTTGTTTTCGCTTTTGTCCTCCACCCACTATTAACTTCTTGGCAGGAAGAAGTTTCCTCAGCCCACACAGGCACATCAGTTACTGCTATCAGCAAATGGTAATTCTTCAGAGAAGGAAGAGGTTAGAAGATCTGGGTTTCTAAACTGGAGAATATGGTGGGTTTGGTGACTGTGGAGCTGAATTTCTACTGAGCATTGATTGCTATCAGATAACAACTGGTGTTCAACACCTCAATGCATTAGGTGCCTCTAGACGAGGTCTTTGCAGAATCACCATGCGTGAGGAAGGAGGGATAATGGTGCCAGCTGTTGCTGCAGAGAATGCCTCTTAATGGATCTGGTTTTGACCTCCAGGTCCTGCTGCGTGGTGGTATTGCCTTTGCTGGAAGAAAATGCCAAAAAATCACAATCATATGCCAGAGGCAAAAGCAGGAGATACAGTCTTAGTAACACACACATATGAAGAAGCAGCCTACTGTTTGAACCTGATTTTTGAGCACATGAGATCTTAGACACAATGGTTTATATCTTCTATAAAACAGATTTTAAAATAATAGCTAAAGAAAAAAGCTTAGTCTTTCATATTCAGGCTGATCATATATAAATGGCTTTTTAAGCTACGTTGTAGTGGAGATCAGGTAATTCTCCTTTTTTCTTTCTCCCAGTCTCTGAACAGCCTGGCAGGCTCGGATTCTGCCCCACCGAAGTGTTAAACACTGCGTATGGTTTGCAGTCCTATGCTTTTTATATACATATTTGAATTTGCCCTCTAGGATATTACAGCCTGGCTGAAACTAGGGATTTTAGCTCTTAACTGAGCCTTGTGTCTTCTACACACTAACCTTTTATCTTTCCTCTGACAATTTGAAACAAAATGTCAGAAGTTGTTGTCTCATTAAAGAAAATGCATAAATCACCAGAGATAGAAATAGTTTCCATAATAACTTTCTTGCTAATGGGCTATGCTTATTAAAGTGTTGTCTTTCACAAAGAATCACAGAGTGGCTGAGGTGGGAAGGGACCTCTGGAGATCGCCTGGTCCAAACCCCTGCTCGAGCAGGGTCACCTACAGCTGGTTCACTCAGGGTTGTGTCCAGTCGGGGTTTGAATATCTCCAAGGATGGAGACTCCACAACCTCTCTGGGCAATCTCTGCCACTGTTTGACCACCAGCACAATACCATTTTTTTTTTTCCCCCCACATGTTTATACAGAGTTTCCTGTATTTCAGCTGGGGCCCATTGCCTCTGGTTCTCTCACTAGGCACCACTGAAAAAAGCCTGGCTCCATCCTCTTTGAATCTTTCGTTCAGGTATTTATACACATTGATAAGATGCCCCCTGAGCCTTCTCTTCTCCAGACTGAACAGCCCCAGCTGTCTCAGCCTCTCCTCACAGGAGAGATGCTCCAATCCCTTCATCATCTTTGTGGCCCTTCAGTGGACTGTCTCCATTACGTCCATGTATATCTTATACTGGGGAGCCCAGCACCAGACCCATCACTCCAGGTGTGGCTTCACCAGGGCTGAGTAGAGAGGAATGATCACCTCCCTTGGCTTGCTGGCAGCACTTCTCCCAGTGCAGCCCAGGAGGCTGTCGGCCTCCCTTGCCGCAAGGGTGTGTTGCTGGCGCCTGATCAGCTGCTTGTTCACCACCACCCCCTTGGCCCTCTCGGCAGAGCTGCTTTCCACTCAGATAGCCTCCAGCATACACTGGTGCACAGGGTTATTCCTCTGCATACGCAGGGCTTTGCATTTCCCCTTGCTGAACTTCATGAGGTTCCTGTCAGCTGATTTCTCCAGCCTGTTGAGGTCCCTCTGAATGGCAGCACAACCCTCTGGTGTATCAGATGCTGCCCCCTTTTTGTATCATCTTCAAACTTGCTGAAGGTGCACTCTGTCCCATCATCCAGGTCATTAATAAAGATGTTAAATAGCATGGGATGTAGTATACACTCTTGGAGGTCCCTTCTCTCAGGATCTTGAAGCCCTCCATTTCATGGTTGCTGCAGCTAAGGCTGTCCTGACCTTCACATCTCCGACTAGTTGTTGCTGGTCTATTAAGTATCAGATCCAGTACAGCAACTCCCCTCATTGGCTTCCTGATGACCTAATCACCCGATCACCTCTCAGCCTGATTCATGTGACAATTAGTGGATATGTGAAAATTAGATGAGTGGGTGAATTTTCAGTACCAGAAAATGTAAGTTCTTTTCATAGACTTACAATACATTCTTAAGCATGCTTCTTGTCTATTCCACATTTCAAGAGGTCCAGCTACATGACAGAAATTATGGATGTGATTAGAGCTTGTTGGAGTTTCCATTCAAAATTCTTTTTATAAAAATAAGTGTTTCACTTTCATAATGTTTTAGATTACTTTAACGTTTCTGGTTTTGGAAACCAAAACTAATAGAGATTTTTACTGTTGTTCTGTCCTGTATTAATAGTAAAATAGAAGGAGGAAAAGGAGAGAGAGGAAGAAGGAAAATCCCAGGTATGGCCTTCACATCAATATATTGGACTTGATTTTTTTTTTTTTTTAGCTAAATTTCAAATAAACATATTTTTCAATATTTGTTACTTCAGTTCTGACATTCCTTTGTAATGTACGGGTAGAAATTACCAAATCACAAGAAAGCAGGCTGCAGACTGGAAAAACAGGAAGAAATGCAACGTTGTGCTTTCCTATATCCTTGCAATAAACAAGTAAGTCAATTTTGAAAGGCAGAGTAAACACTGCTTGGATTTGAATAACTGAGGATGTATATGGATCTTGTAGAGATCAGTGTCAGACAGTGTACCACGACAGCCTTCTCCATCTAAATATACACATCAAGTGATTCCAAATTATTAGCACTACTATGTTGAAGTCTCATCATTTTCCACACTAACGCTGCTTTCATGGCTTCTCCATCATCACAGAGAGAGGTGGAAGTGGTCTCATTTTGCATCCACTCTTTTTAAAAGCAAGATCTATCCCTTTTGATTTGGGAATTGCTGGAGCAGATCAGAGATGCAGTGTTCAAATTCAGGGAATCCTAGGAAGACAGTGGTTGTGCTGGGCTGGGACTCAGCAGGGAAGAGCAGGTCTGCATCCAGTGCAGCCCTTCATTTACTCCTCAAGCACGGGATGAAGAGCTCGTGGGACACATGCTAGCTCTCTAGTGATGCTGGTGTGGTTGGAGAACAGACATTTGTAAAGGGAGAGAAAGAGAAAGCACCAGCAGCAGCCTCTGCTAAGTCAAAAATATTTAATAGATGCTTGTTCAAAAATATTTAATAGATGCTTTTAGTATCTTCATGGAGAAAGACCAAAATGGCACTAGGACAGGTTTTCCCAGAAAAATTTGAACAAATATGGCAATGTGACTGTGGTCTATCAGAGACACAGTTAGGAAAAAAAAATGCCTGTATTCCATTTGCTTGCAAAAAATACAGTTTTTCCAACTGTTGTAACCAGTCAAATGGTGAAGAAATACAGCTTAAAACATAAGCAGGTTAAAGGCAAATCCTCTAATGAAAAAAGGATTGGAACTTTCAAATGTTCTGATTTAATTTGTTCTTGCAGTAGTACCACTTTTTCCAGGCTTTTGGGAAGCTTAATTACTGAGTAAAAAGAAATGTAATGAATATGCTTAACAGTGGATTAAACCAGAGACTGAATTTTGGTTATTTCTGAATAATTATGAGATCTGACACATATGTGTATTATCATATACTCTTTTTCTCAGTACACCTATTCAAAATACCACAGTGTCCTCAAATAATAAAAACATAATTCTGTGATCACACCTGCCAGAGAGTTAAAAACCCATGCTTCACAGATTTTTGCAAGGAATTTGCTAGTATAGTAATTATCAAAGCAACTGGCAGTCACGGGGACAAGGGTGGCTTCAGTTCACAAGTTGTCCATTGAAGCAATGGAGGATGTATCCTGCAGGATTTGGGGGTGTTTGGAGTAACAAAACTTTGCTTGTTAGAAGGTAAATGTGATGGGAATGTTTTCTATAGCCATAGCCATGGAACTGGGTTGGTAGATTTTTGTATAAGCCAATAGCAACCTGAGGAAAAAACAGGAATTGTGGTGGACAGTGGTTATAGCTTGTGCGTGAAAGGAAAACACTTTTATTCACCTAGCATGTAAACATGACCAATCAATCACTTCCTTTGAATTACCTCTAACTTCCCTGCATAATGTTTTCAAGGATGGCAGACATTATTGTGAGATAGATCATTACTACTGTATTTTTTTTGTTCTGGAGTTAACTGTAGCATTATGCTTTCTTCCTTTTCCTCTTCAAATTTACTTCCATTGTGTTTATGAGGTAACTATCTTTTTTTTTTTTTAAATCCTGGGGACAGACAGACACGCAAATCTCTCTGAAATGAAAACAGTGACTCTTGATGGAAGAGTGACTGGGAATTAGGCTAGGACACTAGAACCTTTGGGCTCTAAGATTACTTGCTTTCTAATTTCTGCTTTGCTTTGAGCAACTTGCTTCACTTCTCTATATTCTATTTTTTCCATCAAGTGTATACTTATACTTAACTATTAAAGTAAAGATGCTTCCTCCTGTTAAGGCAGTGGTTACAATAAATGAACCACAACTTGTTGTTATGCTTATTTTCCTTTGCATAATTACAAATTTATTTGTGTGAGTGTATGCGTAGTAATAAAAAACCCCTCGTATATTGTCCTATTGAATTCTAGGGAAAATAAGAAATGAACAAACAGACAGTTGTTTATGATCCCACTCAAAATACTTAAAGGTGGAAGATTGGTTATAAAAATGTTTCAAACTCTGAAAAAAAAATTTTCCAGTTACTATGTTTTGAAACCTCATATATTTACACGTAAATTGGGACAATTCTGTATGAACTGCCTATGATGTAGAAAGCATTTCTGCTCTCCTCTATAAGTAACATCTTTGCAAAGATACATGTAGCTTTTCTGCTGTTATTCCTCTTGAGATCTTCTTTTGCATTTTGATTATAGAGTCTGATTAGCTTACTGCTTCTCATGCTCCCGACAAAGTCTAATTATTAGTTTTTATTTCTTCAGCTAGGTGCTTCTCAGAAACTTTTCTGTATGCCTTATTATGATTTTTTTAAAGTTAATTGACTAGACTTGGTGCTTGTAATTTCCCCTTTTGACAGATTCAGTATTAGCATTGAGAGAAGATTCAATCACAAGCTACAGAAGTTCTCATGGAATTGCGTTTAAAACTGGCATGTCCTGAATGTTCACTGTAATTCTCTCTGATGTACGGTTAATTGTGATGCCCAGTTACCCTGATCTATTTCCATCTTATGTAAGGAATGCACGTTTTAGTGTTGTCTCTGCAATTTTTTAACAGTCTTTCAGGCTTTTCAGTGTTACAGAAATCAAATATGAAGACGGACAGTAAACATGAAATGTTAAAGAATTTAAGATTCATGTTCAGCACCAGACTGTGAAATTGGGCTTTGTAGAGACAGACTAGCAGATCACTGACTATTTAAGACTTTAAAGTACAGTTGGATTTAAAGCTTGTCAGGGGTGAAATATCACTGCATTTACTCTGGTCTTATATGTGAGAAAATGTGTGGCAGGTTGTCTTTGTCACCTGATTCCGCAGTCCCCACTTTCCAACAATGCCTATAGAGAACATTTATTCCATGCATAGCTGTGATTAAGTCAATACTAGTAAACCAGATATCCTGCTCATTAACATGAGACTGCAAGTACATAAGCATATATATTCCTATACCAAGCAATATAGATGTTGCTACTAAAGACTTGGCAGATATATGCTCTGGGCAAGTGTAGAAATCTTTCACTAGTGTCAAAAATGGTAGGTTAACAATCAGAAATTGTAACAATTAGTACTTATGGATACCCCTCTTTTGTATTTTCTGTACAAAAACTCAGAGAAGAATTTGACCAAACATGATACCAATTATAGAGCATATCAACTTTACTGCTGACTGTTGAAATAAAAAATAAAGCCCTCATCTGACCCATCTTTCTGAATAGTGCCTCACACAGCAGTCTTGTATCTCCAAATAGTTCAAGTTCAACTCTCAACATGAGAGCCTGATCTTGTTTTGCTGACAGCTTCTGCTCCATGCTGGCCATTGCTGTGCTGACACGATGTTATTTGGAGGTTCATTTTCTGCTTTCTAAAGGGAAGTGGTGGCAATAGCTTCTTAAGTTGTTTGAAAACACAGGTAAGGTATACGCTGCCAAAATTTTGTTTCCTGAGTCTGCTGGAGAAAATTTCACAGACTGGATCCAATCTGCAGGCCACCAGCTGGACCACACTTTAAATTAATCAGTGGGAAATTATACATTAACATTAACAGTCTATATTAACTAATTTATTATGGATTAAAATAATTTCGTTAGGGCAATGTTTGTTTGCCTCTTTCATTGCAGTTGTTTCTTTTTTCCTTATTCTGGTGCACCACAGGAAATAAACACCTGCTTTAGTTATTGTTTATCCTGTCCTGAAACGGGAAACAGAGGAGTAACCTCTCAACAGTCATTTCCACTCTGTTTCCCAGTTCTTTTATTAGTACTACCAAGCTTTCCCATACGGATGACAGAGAAATTGAGGTAGATAATTAATATGATTTGATGAAATTCCACATGAAAAAGAATCAATTGTTAATACCACCTGAATGCCGCAAAAATGAATTAAGAAGTATGTGAGACATTCAGGTAGTGTTAAAAGTGATATAAGGTCCTATTTAAAACAGAACCTGGATAAGTCCAGACTGTAAATCTACATAAAATGTCCGTTGCTTAGCATCACAGGATTCTAAAATGGCTTCTATTGCAAAAGGGAATAAAACAGAGTTGTATCGTTGGGGAAATGTGTTGAATCGATTTTTATTTCCATGCACAGATCCCAAGTGGCTCTGTCACGAATCTGCAACACCTAATTTGAATGGAGAAGTCAGTCAGCTATGTCAGTTGGCTGTTCTGGGTCAATCTTAAACAGAGACTGAATATTCAGCAAGTAGTGATATCCAATGTAGTGTGATAGAAATAATTTCTCTGTGTGTATCCCCAGTCTATTTGGAGTAACTAAATACTGAATGCCTATTACATTTTTACAGAACTCATTCTCTGAGCCAAATCTGCAAATTTAATTTAATTTAGTTGTATTAATTTAATTATATTTTTAATCTTTTTACTACAAATGGATCTGTATTTAAAAAGACCTCAATATGTTAGTGTGCTTGATTATTCAGTTAATACTTCTGTTAATGACCAATTTTGAAAGATAGTATTAAATTTTCAAAGGCTAGATATTTGCATTGCTTATCTTATATTTTAAAAGGAACATTTGCTTGTTAACACAGATGTTACTGATCAGGACAAAGTGATCATAACAACTCAGTGTTACTTTTTTTATTATTTGCTTATTTTGATTTTTTTAATTATTATTTTTTGGGAAAACCATCTCATTTTATTTTGTTCTGTTGTTTCAGCTGTGAGTGGGGCATCCTTCATCTGACTTTAGATAAAAGTTAGACATTTTATTTGAGCTGTTCATTTAGCTACAGTTTAAGCTATTCATCTAGCCAACGCCCTTTAGCAAAAAAGCTTGCTTAGAGAGCAAATTCATCCCATAATGGAATCAAAGTCAAGTAGGATAAATCTCCTTTTCAATATGCCTATGTCTCTTCATTGACAATAGAGGTAGCCTGAATGACTTGCCTTAGTACTTAACTATTATGTGGCTAAAATTAGGGGGAAGAAGCCCACTCTAAGGTTCTGCCCGTCATCTGGGATGTTCAGACGATATTCCTGACTATCTTACAATTTAAATTCTTCCCTCTATCTCATTTTTGTGACACTTTTCCTGTTCCCTGCTTTCTAGGGCCCCATATTCTTACTCTTTCTGCTATTTTTTCATGCAGCTGAAGGACAAGACTGCAGATTTTTAGTATTAGCCTTTTTAAAAAATCCAATAACTAACTCAAAGAATAGTTTATTTCTCAAAATCTGAGTTTGGCTTCTTTTTGAAATTGAAAGATCTAAAATGTTTCTCCAGAAAATGTTCTGTAGCATAACCTAGCTCTCTGGGAGTCAAAAAAACAACCTTCAGACTGGTTAGAGGTCTGCTATTTTACATAAACTTATCTCAGAAGGTCTGTTTTGCTCACACTGATAGTTGTGAAGTAAGTATCTGTTGATTTCTTTAATTGCTAAAAGTGAACATTTAGTTACAAAGAGGTAAATTAATTCTGTATATTAAAATCTATCATACATTGTATAATATGAGTAATGCTTCATTTGAAAATTACTGTTTTTATTATGCTGTCATTAATAACACTAATCTATTATAGTTAAGTATTTTTTCTCTTCACCACATGTGGTTAAAACATACACCTTATACATTTTCATTCTGTGCTTGTTTTTGTTTTTTTTTAACATATGGAATTCTTTATTTTGATTAATTTCTGTTCATAAACATGCAGAGTGTCTTTAGAGTAAGATTTGATGAAAAATAGGAAGTGTGGTGAAGGTCCTTTTCCCTTTCTAACTTCTATTAAAGTAAGGAAGTTATGAAAAGTTACAGAAGGAGAAAGAGGAAAAATTGAAAAGCAGTAGATATTTTCCCCATTGCGCAGACCCAGCTTGGTTAGAAGTGCTTTGGAAAGAGCTGATAAAAGTTATGTAAATCTTCACTTGCAAATGTGCACTTGGGAACTCTCTCTGGCAAGACAGACAGATGAACGGTACTCTGTTACACCCAGCTGCCTCTTTCCTTATGTTTATTTGGACATAACTAGGGCAACACTGGTCACTCTGAAAGTAGCCAGTACAGTTCTGCTTATGTTTTCTTTGAAACTGCCATGTACATGGTCTTTTCACACTGCCCACAGGGACTGCTGAACTGGTGAGAGCATTTACCTTCAAGATAGGGCAGCCAGCTTTCTGGTAAAGCTGCTAATAGAAGGAATTGATTTCGCAGTCAGAGCTAAATGGCACCTCTCTGGCAACAGACACGTTGAGTCACATCTGCTACGCATGTACCTCTGTGCTGTTCTCTTGGAAACTCTCTTGTATGCGGTCTGTCTGCCTCTCAGAGCCCAGGCGGAAAAATGGCCTCTTAAAATGCTTCATTTCAGTCAGATTTTCCAGCTACTGAATGTCTGCTGTGCCTATTCTGACACTCATTTTTGATGGTTTCCAGGTACCCTGCCTTCAGGTTAATATCTTCACTATATCTTGTAGGCTGAGTGGGATGTCATAAACCACTATAAACTCCACAGTGTAAATAAATTAACACAAGAAGAACCCACTTACTTCCTATGCAGCTTTGTGAAGCGCTGCAGATACAAACTGATTTCCCCAAAGGTTTTGGAACAACTTTCTGTGATCAAGATACTGCTTGTGCAAGGTGAGGCAATGGCTGCTTTCAAAATTTAATGGACATAGGCACATAAAAAAAAGAAGAAAATTAGTCAGCCAACAAGATTGAAACAGAAATTAGTTACGGAGAATCCTATGAGCTGACCTGAACAGGCAAATCATCCCTCACATGTGCCTACATCTCCTACATGAAAGGTAAAAAATCACAGAATTTTGTCACTTAACATGATTTCTCTTCCAGACAGTAGATAATTAATCATCCTCTTGCCCTTTATTAGGTAGATGGAGCTGTGAATGAAAATACGTAGTCATTAAAGTAATCAGATCTTGAAAAAACCCCACTTGACTTAACATATTACGTGGATCAGTACGTACCTTTACTTTTCAAATACAAAATGAAGTGTAGTCTAAGAAATTGCGGAGTAATTAGCACCTGTCTTTTCTTTCCCTCAACTCAGTAAGTCTGATCTTTGTCTTATCTCTGTTTTCTTAGTATAATGGAGCTTCTCTGGTCTTCCCAGAGAGATATGTCAAATTGTTCCATATTCATTTTTTGACATAAATGTCAAATTATTTTCCCCAGGTGTACAAATAGTGGTACCAAACAAAAAAAAAAAAAAAAAAGTAGTAAAAGTAGCCCTCTAGAATTTTTAGTGATGAATAATAAAAAGTGTCTTCATTTATTATAAGGTAGATTCCGAGTGGTATGGGAAATTATTTGGAGGTTTGAAAACTGCAGTGCAGAATTTCCTGGTTTTCCTATATTATTTCCTCTCTTCTTCAAATGTAATATTACTTAAATGATAGCTTTTTTTTTTCATTATGTTCAGGAAATACGATTCAACATTTCTGCAATGTTTCTTGTAAATGGAACTGTATACTTCTAGAAATGATAACGTTCAATATTAATCTCTGTAAGTAACAAGTCACGTGGAAAAGTAAACACAATTGTAAATGGAAAATACTTCCAACTAATTAGACAAAATAAGAAATCAAAAGTATAAGGCAGTTCTTTCAGAATACAGTGCTATTTTTCCTTCAACAGAAAATTGAGATTAATGAAAAATAATTTTCTGCAAAAGAAACTAAGAGATTATCTTGATTTTAAGCACAATGCAATCCCTGGAATGTTATTGAATTTTGTTTGTTGAGATCAGTTATTTGTTGACAAAATCATACCTTTGCAATAGTATTCAGATATCAAGAGATGGAAACAAATCTGTTTGGCTAGTCAATCTCACTGCTTAAAATGAGTTCTTTCTTTCTCGTTTGATGTTGATTAGCTCAAAGCCGGTCCACTGAAAGCAGGTTGCTCAGGGCTCTGTTCAGCTGAGTTCAGTCTGAGAATCTCCAAGTGTGGTCTGAACTTCTTCAGGGACAGAGAATCCACAGCCTCCCCGGGCAATTTTTTTCCAGTCCTTGACCGCTCCCATACCCTCATGGTGTCTGATGCCTCTTGAAAACTTCCTGAAAATGTTCTATAAGCAGCTATTTCAGATTACTTGAGAAGTATTTATCACATACAGAAACATTGTGAACAACACCCAGTGCTATAGAGAATTTTTCAGACACCAGAGTAGACATTTTTTCATTGCAGTTGTTGATACCACCATTCCATGAACAGTAAAGAAATAACTGTATTGTAAATACCCTAAATGACAAAACTTATTTCATTTATAAAAAGAATGGACTGAGTTAAATTTATTTTAATTGAGAAAGACTCATCATGGACCTTATATATCTTACTATAGAATGATTTTGGTGTGAATTTTCACTGAGTTTACGTTGTCTTCCCAGGATGAATTAAAATCAATCCCAGTGTATATATAAACAATGGAAAACCTTCCTTTGCATAACTCATATGTGGTTTTGTGTAGTAAAACAGAGACCCTTGGTAAAGGGGCAAGAACTCAGAGAATGAAAGAGAAGAATTGGGTAGAGACTACTGAATTGAATTAAATTAAACTTTTTAAAATTTTCTGGAGCTAATAAAAATTAGCTTCCAACCATTAGTGATGGTAGTCATCTAGTAGTCTTTAGACAAGACTGACGTTATTTATTTTCATGCTGTATACCTCCACAGCAGGGCAAGATCTGGAAACAGACAAAAAGTTTCTTTTCTATTTTTCTCCTCAGTGTCTGTTTCCATAAGAAAGAGGCCTGGAAAGGCTGTTCAGATAGATAGTGCTGCTTCATCTAGAGCAAGTCCCTGAGGGAGAGAGGGCAAATACAAAGTTTATCTTTAAAAGGGATGAGGGAGAGAAAATTATGAACCAGTTATCTTAACTTCAGTTTCTACAATAATAAAAATATGAAAAGATATGTTTTTGTAAACACCCTGAAAATAGCAAGAGGATGAGTAACAATATAAATTTGTCAAGAACATTTCATACTGTCTGAATTTCTTTCTCTGTTGATAAGAAGTACTGAGTATGTTGAGTAGTATATAGTGTGTATCTTGACCTCACTACTGTTCTTTAACTGTTTTGTGTGACATTTTCATAAACAAAATGGGGAAGTGAGGTCTTCATGAAATTACTGTCAGGCAGATACACAAATGGTTAGGAAACCATGTTTAGTAGTTATTAATGGTTCTTTGTTGGCTAGCATTACGTGTTGAGTAGTGTTCTGCAGAGATCAGTTGTGTGCCCGGTTCTCATCAATGTTCTCATTAGTGACTTGAATCATTGAGTAGGTAGTCAATGATTAAATAGTGTAGTGTGCTTATTAAATTTCCAATGACATCAAGCTGTGAGGGTCTGTAAACATATATGAGGACAGACTTAAAAAGATCTTGACAAATTAGGGAAATCATTTAAATAAATTGGATGCCATTCAGTAAAGAGAAATGCAGAACACCAAGTTTAAAAGATCAAACATTTCAAGATAAGTCATAATACGTGAAGCGGCAATTTTGCAGATAAGAATCTGAGGCAGACTAAGTGGACTTTTTCCTTAATATTAGCTATGCAAAATGCAGACATCTGTGCCTGATGTATTCATTTTATTATCCCTTTATAGTCATTGGGAAGAAATACCTTTTCAGGGAACCTGACTTGTTTTAAAAGTCTGTTTAAGATACCTTAGAAATGTATATATTTCTCTAATGCTTTTCAAAGAGGCCCAGGACAGAAGCTTAGGTGTAGATGTCCATACTGTAGATACACAAACATCTATCAAGTATGAGAGCTAGATAGATTTCTTTTAAACCAAATGAGAAGAATCCTCTTTATTTGAAATATGTTTTCATTATAAAGGATTCAAAGCCAGCTACAGAATAGGAAGTTCTGGATGTTGATTTACCAGGGACAAGAAGGGAGCATCACTGGTTACTCCCATTCATTAGCTAGCTCCTCTTTGCATACTCCACAGCACTGTTTGAATGCAAGATTAACATAAAAAAAGGTTTGTGTGCCCAAAATCTTACAGTCCAGGAAAAAATATTTGAACAGCAGATGTTCAAAACATTACGGGTCAACACAACAAGTCAAACATTGCAGTGTTGGTGCTGCACCTCTGAAGCCTGACCCAATTTACCAAAGCACTTTGGAACTCTCCTATCTGGAGCTTATGGTTGGCTGCCTAGAAATCACTGTGATTGTTCAGACCTTTAGAGTCATGCAAGTGTCCTGGCTACTGGCTTTGACAAAATTCCATGAAAAGCCTGTCCAAACACCGCCATAAACATCAGGAGGTCAGACTGCTGGAACATGCACAGCCCAAATTTTATTCAAAATGTGTTCAGGTTTGGTTCTGATTTATGGAATTATTTCAGTTGCCCTCACCCAAAACCTAATAGGGCCTTCGCACACTGTGGGTTACTATGATGAACAAGAGCTAACGATAGCTGCGTACTAAAGACAGACTTTTTGCGTGTTCATCCATAAATACTAATCAGGTGTTTGACAGTCTAGTTAAAGATATGAATTATCTTCCTGGCTAGCATTGGCATTTTGGGGTAACCTACATTGCCTTATAGAGGACCATGGATATTAAACTGACAAACCCAGAAGTATAATACCCAGGAACACTGAAAGTCTTCAGCTGCACATTACATATAACCAGTCTGATTTGGTTTGACTGAAAATGTTTCAGTCCTTTTCTGCTGAAGGGCTTTGTAGGAAGAATATGACAGCCACTGCTGGCTCCCAACAGAGATATTTTTTTTAACACAATGTCAAAGGACTTTTCTGCAGCTTAGAGAAGTCTTTATATAGAGCCCTAGGACTCATTGTATTGTATAGTACCCAGAAACCCTAGTGACAGTTTGTTGCTCACAAAACTTTAAGTCTCCATTGTTACATCCAAAATAAAATTGGTAATGCATTACAACTACAACTGAAATACCTACCTCTTCCACGTTTTTTTCGACAATGTCAGAAGAGCTAGACAGATAGAATCTGTCAGCAGGAGATTGCACATATTATTTAGTCCCAGCAATAAATTGTTTTAAAAAAGAAAATATAGACTTAACCAAAATGAACAGCAAAAACAGTCAAAAGCACAAGATTTCTCTCTTTAATCTGATAGTATTTAGCTTTTGAGGATTTGAGCTTGCAATAAGCAGTCATATGGACCATAAATCTGATACCTGCTGTCACTGTCTGCGTCAATCAAGTGGCAGTGTTATTGCCATCAAATTTATTAGAGCTGTGTGTCCCTGGACACTGGGTCTGAGAGCTGAATTGCCAGCAGCCTAAACCAGGAGAAGTTCAGTGACATTTGGATGAGAATGATTCAGCGCCTGTTCTTGTTGAGGAAGGGAATAGGAACAAATACGTTTATGCATGCAAGGAGCTCTGCGCTCAAGGTCTGTAAACAATGAGAATCCTTATTTCATAAGTGTTCTGTGACACTTCTATTATGAAGTAGAAAGCACAAGGATGTCCACAAACTGACAGACATGGATGTGGGTAAACATGGCTCCCGCGGCTGTAATGAGACCAGCAACAAGCAGAGAAGCTAGCTTCTTTGTGCCCTGTCACAACCAAAGCAGGTCTCAGCCAGCTGCCTTGAGACTGGTTCCTCCCTGCTGCTCTCCCTCTGCCTCATGCCCTAATGCTTCCTGGGTCCTGGTCACTATCACCTCGGATGTCTTTTCTGCACCCTCCAGTTGCAGCTCTGGTGCCTGCTGTGTCCCCTCAGCCCACGGCCGAGTGTTGCTATTGCCCTTCTGCTCAGGCATGTTCTTGATGGACTTGCTTTCCTTCTTGGAGTGAGTTTTCACCTGCTAACTCTCACTCTTTCATAGTTTCTTGGGAATAGCTTGTTAAAGCTTCAGATCATAGTAAAGTGGTGGAAGCATGGATTTTGCTGACCACATGATCTTCTTTGCAAATGATAAAAAGCCCTTTTTTTTTAAAAAAAAAAAAAAAAGACAAAACTGCCAATGGAATACTGCTTGAAAGATGTCTTTTCAGCTCAAAGAAAATACTTCATTTTGATAACTTCAAGCTGTTCTGTTCTAGGTTTGACTTTTTTTATAGGCAAGTCTAAATAAAAATCAGAATGGTTTTCCAGAAGGAAAAAGGAAAATATTTTACATAATGAGTTCATCACCGAAAACTGGGGATTGGCACAAATACCTGGGCAGCTACTTTAGTACTCAAATGTGAGGTCATAAGAGCTAAAGCAAACACATCATTAGTCAAAGAGTGTGAAATACCTGAACTATCTGTAGAGGTGAATAAATCTGCAGTGGCCCTGCCTCAAAATGCTAATTTACTGCATTGTTAGCTGAGGAGAGCTGCCTAAACCTGGAAATAGTTATGCTTGTAGCAAAATCTCAGAATGTGACGTGCACAAACTCTTAATCTGCCTATGTTATATCCTGACACGCTAAAGGAAAATAAAATCTGCACCAGTCTGCTTTGCTATATGTGTTCCTCTTTGGGAGTATTTGCATTTGTGTATGAAGGACAGTGACTGCACAGGGGTTTTTTTGTAGCTGTTCTTTGCACTGAAAAACAGTTTAAAAAAACCTCCCGTAGATCTAATTGTTACCTAATGTGATCCATCCTGAGAAGGCTAACTGCCCAGTTTGTATGTGCAGCTCCTGTTTTCTCATGCATCTCCAGCCTTATTTTTCCATGTCTCTGTGGAACATTTTTTTCATGCAACTATAGGTCTCTGTATTACAGGTAAAATGTCCTCTGATTCCTCAGTGAGGGTGTCCTCCTGCATCACAGCCATTTATTCTAGCATAACGTTCTCTACTGCTTTGCACAGATGCAGCATAAATATGCCCTCAGAAGAGAACCATTACAGCTCAGGCCCTTGATCTCAGATCCTCATTATGCAGTCCACCCTCTAATTCACTTGAGGACTTCCTTGATGTTAATTTGCACAATACTTCATTTTGTTAGCTGAATACACAGCATATCTCCTATCATCAAACAGATGCAGATACATTAAACAAGCTTTTCTGTGGAAAGAATCTTATTTAAATAAGAATATTAAATTGGGCAAAACAAAGGCTAACTTAAAATTAGGTCTGCTTCTCTATGGGAGTGAATATCTTACTGATTAGGGTGTATATAAAGGCCTCATTTCTGTTTGAATTTGGATAAGTCATAAGATGAGACCATTTTAAGGTGTCCAACAATCTTTTATGACCCAGACTTTGGAAGGTCATCCTCAGCATCAAACCTATGGTTTTCCAGGGGTCCTAAAATATTGCTGTTTGATAAGGGAACAGATGTTTATTCCAAAATTAGGAGCCTTAATGGATAGTGTTTAGCTGATGGAGCAAAATGGCCCTGCTGCTCGTATAGATTGGGTGGGTTCATCCATTACGTAGCCCTTCATTAAGTATGACACCACCTTCACAGTCTGCTTCCAAAGCCAAAAGATGTATATAAATTATGGCCTTCTTTTTGTTAATCACTACTCAATTCAGAAATAGCCTATTTTTTTATCAGCAGAACTTTCAGAGTGACCCTAAATATATAACTCCTGTTAGACTACGTGACCATACTGTATTTACAGTGTTCATGTTGCCAGCATGGTAGCTGATAGCTTTTTGATACTTTTGGTCTAAATATGGAAACACATATAGTTCTCATATGGAAAAAAGAAATATTGAGATGTTTTTTCATCTTTTGTAAAGAACATAACAAAAGCAAATCTTTTATTATAGCTAGCTATAATAAACTAACACAGTTTAGTTTGCAGAAAATGTTTTCTTCCTAAAATGGATCCCCTTCCCTGAGGCTTGTGGCTGTTTAAAACTGATTGGCAATAATTATACACTGAGTTTATATAAAATCAACTGCCACCATAAGTGATAGTTCAACTTATGAAGTGCTTATTTGGACTTTTAGTTCTGATTTCTCAGTGCATTGCTTTTACACAACAACACATAGTCTATGCAGTTGTGCACTGAAAAACTTCACCTTTGTGAACTGGAACTAAGCAGCTGCGATGATGGCCTGGCTAATCCACTCCCTGTCCCTGGGCGACTCACTCCTTCCTGAGGTAATGTTTAAGAAGTAGGTCTGTCTGAGTTCAGAAAATGTGGACACATTTTCTAAATACAAAGATGCAGTCATTTTGATATGGGCTAGGTATTTCAGTGAAACATCCAGTTTATTCACTTGGAAGTGCCACATTTCCATGTCATGCTTTCTTTGCCTACAGTGGATTACTGAAGTGAGAGGTCTGAGATCTGTCAACACTGTGTTGGGTTAAATGTTGTTATAGGAAATAATAAACTGAGTCTTCTCTCAACTTGTCGTTTTTCTCTTTTGTCTTTGTTCTATTTTTTATCTGTCTCATTCACTTAGCAACCCTTGTGTACTGTCTTGTTCTGCTATAAATTGTGTAAGATACCAGGCTGGGTGCTCAGTAAGATGCTGGACAGAGGTCTGTGAGTGAGCTGTGCTCCTGCCTCCAACTGAGAAGAGCAAAAGGAGATCTGCATCACAACGCTGCTGTACCCCAAGACAGACAAAACGACGTAAAATGTCTAATGACCATGAACAGATGATATGAATGATTTTGCAGGCATCTGTCATATTAACCTGTGGGTCAGATGTGAAAGGTTTTTGTTTGTTTGTTTGTTTTATTCTGCACAAAACAAAGTGGCCAGGTAGACAGCAAGCATGTTTTTGGCAGGATTTTAAACAGTGCAGCCAGGAGCTTGTCATCTATCTTTAATACTACAAGCATATGACATTAATCAGTTTTTAGCAAATCTCTGTTTCATGTCTGAGTGTGAGAGTGTTACTCTTCCTGGTAGCTGTTCTAATTGCTTTGCTGAATGCAACAAATCTATAGCTTTGGGATCAGTAACCCTTGACCTCTCTTTCCACAGCTTTGAATTACTCAGTGGTTGAACATACTAAATTCAGATGACCAGATACTGTTCTCATTTACTCATAATTTTTAGCCTGACTTCCTAAGGAAATCAGGTTTATGTGAACACATTGTTTCACTGCCATTTGGTCCCCCCCCTTTCCCTAGAAACTTTTAAATACATTTTGAGTCATTTTCAGCTATTCTTGACAACGTCTAGGTATCTCAAAGCCATTCAATTCCTTTGAATTTTGTGAAAGTAGATGGCTGTAACTCAACTTTATCCCTTCTGTCTGACTGCCTAGCTGCCGAGAAAAAGAGGATCTAAAGCCAGACGTGAGGCATGAGCCAGACACACTGACATCAGGCAACCAGTCAACCCCCACCACGGAAAGATTTGCTGATGCCCTTCTGGCAGACCAAGTATGGACAGAAAACTCAGGAGGGAGAGGATAGTTCAGGAGGGCCATGGCTGAAAGGGGAAAAGTTTTGGGCAGGGCTGCAGCCAAAAAATGCTAGGACACAGAGAAAATTGAGTATGCTTGTAAAAAGTCAAAAGCAGAGCTTGAATAGGTAAAGAAAATCCAAGAACACTGTAGAGACTTAAGGGTAATACCCTTACTCTAGTGGAAGACATGGGACACATCAGGATATTGGAACAGAGAAAGAAAACAGGGACTAGGGGAGGAACCTAAGTCCCTAGGTTAATAGCTTTATTGGCCCTACAGCTTACCAAAAAAGAACACCTATTTTTGTTTACTGTGACGCAAAAGATTTGAAACAGCTCCAAGAAGGTACTTTGCAAAATCCAGTAAAAGTGATTTGTATCTTCAGTTATGGAAATTCGTGTCACTTTCTATAGATCAGGGTGTTTCCCAAGTCGGAAAATCACATGCATTTTCTTCTGCTTTTACATCAACCTGGAAGTGAAGGTTGGATTGTTTTCTGTCTTCTGTCAGTAAAGCTATCTGAGCATATCACTCCTAAATCAATCTGTACTCATGTTGCTTTCCTCTTCTCCAGTTTCATTGGCACATTTCCCTTTTGCACTGATATTAAATCACTCATTGAGTTCTGGCCAGGGAACAACTCATTCAAATTTACCAATTAAAAAAATTCTCTGGTCATTTGGAACCACAAGTGGTATAATAAATCAAAATACCAAACTATTCTTTTCCTCTTACTACTTGGTATGTTCCTTTTAATTTCCTTGGTTTCTGCAGTTTTCTTTGGGACAGAAAGGAGTATTCTTAATTTTGCATTAGTATCATAAACTTGATTAAGGACTGTGGAGAGTTAATCAAACACTCAAAATGGTACCTTAAGAGCCTTCACAGATGGTTGAATTTAATCACTGAAATGCCTCTTCTGAATTGTGTAGTTACTAAATTTTGCTTTTGATTTATTATTGAAACAAAAGATCAACAACTATTTGTTTGTGTTTTTCCAGCCCCCTGCCCTCCCAAAAGCAGCACACAGTAGGGAGTTCATTCTTCCTAAAATGAAATAGTACCTGTTCATTGGAGTTTTTTGATCCTGCTTTATTTATTAAACTGTCTTTGAAAAGACAATATACTAAATTAATATTTAGTATATTTATTTACTGTATTTATCAATACCTCTTTATGCAAAAACGCGATATTTTTTTTTTCTTCAGACTCTTCCCTAATTTCAACCCAGGATTTTCAAATAATGTCTATTCTCCCAGAGGTACATCTTTCGATAGGCTACATTAAGAAAAATTACCATAGTTTTAGTCTAATTCCTATTTTCATTTTCTCACTCAAATAAACATCATTAGCTTTATAGGAAACATTACTCTACCTGTTCTCCTCTCTTATAACTGGAACAATATAAACGTAACAGTTTAGGATATTGTCACATACGCTACAAAGTTCGTGATTTGTGAAAAGAGAGAAAAAGCCATGGCATTTCACAGACTTATTTTCCAAGTTGTCTTCTGTTCTCCTGCTTGCTACTGATAGCTGCACTTTGTGACATGCGGCTAAGTGGGTTACCTGTACGACAAAATTGTCTGTACTACGAGCAATTCGTTTGAATCCAGCAGTAGGAGATACAACAGTGGGACACCCAAATGTACCCTGCTTCTCTTCCAGGACTGTGCAAGCAGCCAGTGCATCAATGAAGAGGCATCATTCTTGGAGTTCATAAAGAAAAAAGCACATAATTTATTCTGAGGCACAGTTTAAAGAAAGGTGAGTCTTGTTGCCCTTTGATTTCTCTGCTAAAAGCCAGTATTTTTGGTTTTGTGTAAGTTGTTGCTACCTTCTTCTTGAATTTGCTTTCTACTGGTTTCCTTTTTCTGTGCCCAGGGTGTAATGAGGGCTGGCTGCTGCCAGAGGGCAGGTGAGCCAAAAACTGGGGTGAGCGCAGTGCAAGCTGTGCCCTCACCCATGAGCGCCATGCCACAGATCCCAAACACAAGGGGAAAAGCTGGGAAACAGGGTCTTTTGACAGTCCCAGACGTGCAAGAAGATCAACCTAGGCCCAGGCCCAGCCAGGACCTCCAGCCCTGGAAACGGTGCCAGAGAAAGCACTGAAGACAACGCCACAGCATGTGCCCAAGGGGTTCATCCAGGATGCCAGCTACCTGTGGTGTGAGGCTGAGGCCCATCCAGCAGGCAGGGCCAGAGACAGGGCTGGAGACCTGACAGCCCTCAGCTGGGCTGAAAGCTTGAAATTTGCTGAGAATCCTGTCTGTCCCATCATCCAGATCATTAATAAAAATATTGATGGGTATTTGCTCCCTGAGGGATGCCCTTGGTAACCAGCTGTCAGTTGACTTTGTCAACTTGAGTGCAGCCAAATTTCCACCCACTTTATTGTCCACTTCTTCAGCCCGTATCTCACCAATCTGGATATAGGAACACTATGAGCAAGTGTCAAAGGCCTTGCTAAAGCTGCGGTGAACAACATCCAATGCCACTTCCACCAACCCAGTCCTCAGCACAGAAGGCAATCACTTCATGATAGAAACTGCCACATGAATATGAAACAGCATCATTGCTTATTTGGTCTGACCAGTATTTCACTGGATGTTGGATCAGGGCTTTGGCTAAACAAATATTCGTTTTGTGCTATCTCAACTAAAAACTGCTTTGTCTTGTCACATATTGGTGTTTTTCCTTCACACCAGTCACCTCCCTTAGAGAGTATGCTTGTATTAAGACACTTAATATGCTACACAAAGAATATCAAGGTCCCCTTCTCCAGGTTTATCAGATCATCAGTTTTCAGTTATTGTCAGTAATTTGCTGAGATTAATATCTTGTAAATTCTTTTTCACCAACAAGTTATGACATTCACTGACTTCTCTTTGTTGTCTGAAACTCAGAAAAACACTTCTACAACAATATTTTCATACATAGTTCATGATCTCTACAAATATTCATACACAGTCTTGTGCAGGAAACCTTCTGTCTGAGCTTCTGCAAATCAAGTGATACAGTCACAATACGAATGACGTACTCATGACAGAGTTCTGGGTTTGCACATTTCTAATTCCAACTTTCACAATAGAATACTGCAATTTTATTAATTTGGTTCAAACAATTTGATATTCTTTCCTTATTCTGCAAAGTTTTACAAATTTTTATGCTTGTGTCTCAAATGAATAATTTTCAGCTGACTGATTTCCTTTGCCTTTCCTTGCCTTCCCATCCCTTCCTTTCTCCAGATGCTTGATTTTGTCTATCTGCTGGTAGCTCCTTGTGATGTGTGCATAGTGTGCAGTTTCATGGCATGTTCTAATGCAGGCTCTAGAGGACGGACCAGCCATCTGATTAGCCATGGTAGCTAGCTATTGGAAACCCCCAAACAGCTAGCTTCAAGTTTTGAACCAGAAAGGGTCTCTTTTGCTGATTGTATGTTGATGTCCCTGCAGTCATATGAAACAGAGGGAATCTCAAAAGGTTCAAAACTGCAGAAATGGAGGGAAGGAAGTAATTTTGAGAATGTAGTTGTATAGATGATGATAGAAGAGTTCGCTTTTTGAAAGAAAGAAATGCTTTAAATGTTTTTATTGTGCTACATTGTTTTTCTCCTCAGGTTGGGACAGATTAACTTCTTATTTTAAATAAATGGATAAATGAAAGCCAAGCATTGATCTGGGGCCACAGAGGCCATCTAGTCAGACATCTTCTCAGCCCACCTCCAGTTTCAAGTATTTTGGCCTGGAGGGCCAATATGAGTCTAATTAAGAAATTCTGTTTGGTAATTCTTCCTTTTATAGTTAGATTGGAAAATAAATTATATTTATTGTCTTTGTTAATTTCTCATTTACTTCAGAAGTGCCCCAAGCACTATTCAAAGGTTCTTTTCCATCACTTTTCAAGCACTAGCTGCACAATTAATGTTGATTTTTTTGGTGATCAGTTAGGTATTCCACTGACTGTGACAATCCAAATCTGACTTCAATAGCACTTCCATGAGGCTGAAAAATAGTTAACATGAAATAAGATTGAATTAATATTATTTGCTTTTTAATGATCAGTAAAATGTAAATCTGAATCCAAGATTGTTCCAACTTTCTTTCTATAATATATATTTGTATTAATATAATAAACCTTGTTTAAATATCAGGTTCTAGCCACAGTTTTAAAGACTACTGAGCTACAAACTTATGAGAAAGTAAATTATAAGCTTAGGGAGCTGGGGATTTTGGTGCCATTTTAGCAGTCTTGAGGACTGAGAGAAGGTGGGTTGAATATGATTCCAACTTTCTCTGATTACGCAGGAATGATTTGCTGGTGCTGCAGATACTTTTTCTTTCTCTTGAGTAGCTGTATATTCTTTAAGGAGTTTCAAAATTCACCTCCAGCTAATAAAAATGCATTCATCACTTTATAACTTATTAAAACTTATGCTGGACTCCCTGCTATATCTAATTCTCTGAGTTATTCACAAAAATAAGAGAAAATGGTTACATTTTTAGGTTAACTTTTAAATAAAAAATGCAAAACAAAACCAAAAAATGTACTTTAAAATGTCCCAAAGAAACAGTTTTATTTTGAAATTATTTGCACAAAACCACTGGACCCCTTACACCCAGAAGGAAATTTACCATCCTAAATAGCTCCAAATCAGGACCCATCAAGCAGATTGCATTCATTGCAAACAACTGCCTGAGACCAATCTTTTTAAAATCAGCTTAAGTTACTTGATTGTATAGGGAAACATATTTGCATTAAATTTGTATGCTTATTCTATTTTCATTAATGTATTTTATCATGTTTCTATTGCTTTTGTATAAATTAATACAGTTAACTGATTAGTAGTCCTTGCCAGTGTTACTGTGACTCATAACAACAACATGAGTCAGAGCCTCTCAAGCTACTTCTATAAAGGGCATCCATGCAGTCCCAAGACCCACACCCCCAAATGTATAAATAAGTAAAACTGAGTTGGATTAACCTTGAACTATCTCCCACAGATTGTTATATTTCCCTCTCCTCTCCTCTCCTCTCCTCTCCTCTCCTTTCCTTGTAGCTAGGAGAAATCTCTATCAAAATGTCGCCTATGCAAAACTGTCACTATGAAACTATGAATCGGTTTCCAAACAGTTCTTACATTTGGTTATTTGACAACTGTCATGCTTAGTAAAACTTAGAGTCCTTTTAATCTATAGCTTTTAACAGAAGGCTATTCCAGATATTTCGGAAGAATAATCAGCCCCCATACATTAAGTTTCATGTTATTTATTAGTGAGATACTAGTTTGAGCCCTGAAGCATGTTTTATTATCTCTTCCAGAATATATTTTTAGCAATAACGTTTATAACTCTGGAATTTTTGCTCTCTGTGTAAATGGACAATTTGTTTTTACTTCTCACTATTATTTTTTTTCCTTCAGTGCTTCCTTTGGCAATAAGTCATGCAGTTCAATTATTCGTATCATGAGAAAGTATTCACTTTTATTGGTTTTGAATATGCTACCTCTTAATTTCATAGTGTAACTCTCTGTTTTTGTGTTATAATTTAGGATGAACAGTAATTCCCCAAAGACATTCTTTATAACATACAGTATCTTATACTCTTACACAAATATTTTAAGCTAATTAATATAGTCCTAGAGTGCTCATTACTACCTAAATTGAATTTGTTTCAACCTCTCCTTCTCCTTTTCAATTTTCTGAATCGATTTGGAGACAAAAGTTGCAAAATAACTGCTAAGTTATTCTGTACAGACATGTTGTTGCTGCAAGATTTTCAAGTGCTGAAAAGCCACATAAAAATCAGATACTCTTTTAACAAAAGTCCCAAATCAATGGATCTCTAGTCAATCACTAGGCTTGATCCAAACCACTGTAAGAGTAAGCAAAGGATTTTTCTTTCACTGAGTCTTACAGAAGCTGGACTGGACCCCTAGTCAAATTTTCCCATTACTAGTTTGCAGCTTCATGACCACAGGCAACCCCTTGATACTGATCACTTTTTCTTGAGTTTATAAAGGACTCACATGTTTTCACAACCAAAGATGAGAGTCCTACGTGCCCTTGCCAAATAGGACACTTAAAGATTAGATCGTTCCATGGACTAAAGACCCTTTTGTTCACTGCTCTGGCTGACTGATGAGCTGTTTATCCAATTTTTTTATGACGACATGTAAAAATACACCTGTAGTACAATCCATGTCCCTAAGGAGCATTTTAAGAAGTTTGTGGGTAGAAAGTACCATATGTGCAAACCACTGCAGTGAGTTAAGAAGATTCTTGTTGAAGATTCAGTTGGGTCTTATGAACTGAGAAAATATTTGTGGGTTTTGTTCTGAAACTTACTAAATTGCCTTCATTATATTTCTGCAGCTAACACAGATGTCTTTTGATATTGTGCTATTCATCTTTTATTAATTATCTACTTAGACATATGAACAGACCATTTGAAAACTGTAAGCATTAGCAAGCTGAACTCTTCTGTATTGGATATACTCATAATCCTCCTCTTAACCAAAATGTCCCTCATTAAAAGAAAATATTCAGGTATTGAGACAATATCCGCTGTATTCATAAACAGCCTAGAGTTGAACTTAATAACTAACTTATTTTTCTAATGGAAATCTATGTGCGTATTGTTTGCATATATTGATGCTCCAAATTTTTTTGTCTTTCATGGAGAAATTAATTGATCACTCTGACTAGCAGCAAAATTTCTATCACATATATAACACTTTATATATATAGCAAAATATATCTTAGGTATTTTCACCTTAGGTGGGTTCTTAGACATTGGGTTAGATATGCTACACCAGTAATTCATCTCTATATCGTCTAGATTTTGGGAGATTTACAGTGCGATTTAACAGACCCAGTAAGTATTTGAATCCATGGGGCTTTCACTCCTTTGGAACTGCTGAAGCCAGTTAAAGCTTCTGAAATGTCCATGTGCTTACTGTGGGGGAAAAAGAGAGAAAACAATCTCTATATTAGCTCCAGCCCATGAAAAAGAAAATCATACTGCTGAAAACCTGTCTCTATATAATAAAAAAGAGAAAAACCCCACCACCTTTAAGAATGACAGTGTTGTTCCTCTGTCTGGGGTTTGGCTGGGATAAAGTTAAGTTTCTTCACAGTAACTCATATGGTGCTAAGTTTTGGGTTTGTGACCAAAACAGTGTTGGTAACATAGGGGTGTTTTAGCTATTGCTGAACAGTGCTTGCACAGCGCCAAGGTTTTTTCTATTTCTCACTCTGTCCCACCAGCAAGGGGGCTGGGAATGCACAAGAAGTTGAGAGGAGACACAGCCAGGACAGCTGACCTCAACTGACCCAAGGGATATCCCATACCATATGACATCATGCTCAGCATATAAAGCTGGGGGAAAAAGAAGGAAGGGGGGGACATTCGGAGTGATGGCGTTTGTCTTCCCAAGTAACCATTATGAGTGATGGAGCCCTGCTTCCCTGGAGATGGCTGAACACCTGCCTGCACATGGGAAATGGGGAATGAAGTCCTTATTTTGCTTTGCTTGCATGCATGGCTTTTGCTTTCCCTATTAAACTGTCTTTATCCCAACCCACGAGTTTCCTCACTTTCACCCTTCCAATTCTCTCCCCCTTCCCACTGGAGGGCAGAAAGTGAGCGAGCAGCTGCATGGGAGTGAGCTGCCTCAACCCACAGCACCCTCGCCTTAGTACCTTAAGAAGTGTTGTCAGGTATATTCTGTACAGAAAGAATTCTGGCAGCAATTGATTTTTAGGTTGTCATATCTGGTTCTTTAACCCCTGGCCCCTGCATCCCAAACACACACTACTTTCTTTGCCTGAAATCCCTTCTCCAAAGGTAATCCTTAAAATACATTTTTATAGGAAGGAAGAGGTTCAAAGCTCGTGAGTTAGATGGGTCCTTTAAATCACATGAGCCTGCACAAGAAAGCAAGCTGTGAATGAAAGAAAACTGGGGCTGCCTATTTGTGCCCCGTACCGTTATGTTTTCAAGTAAGAGAGATTTAAGTTGGTGTGTTGATTCACATGTTTTTAAATGTAAAAATTACTTTCGGTTAACAAATTATAGATATACTGTTTTTAATTTTTTCTTCCTGCTTGCTCACTTAAGCTGTTGTCCTATATCAGTGATTCTCATTACAAAACATCAGGGCCAATTATGAGCGTTACCAAAACACTGGGAGACAAAACCCACTAAATTAACAATTTTTTTGTGAGCTTTAGGTTTCTGAGTCCTTTCAAAGACTTTTTTTCAATCACCACAACTTAGAGTAAAAAAAAGAAAGCACAGACTTTTCAAAAGTAGAGTTCCCAAGGAAAAAAAAATCCCAAGTATTTTATATAAGAAAATAAGAGTGCCCATACAGAGTTAGACCAAAGGTCCACCTAGTCTGATATTCTTTCTCTGACACTGACTAATAAGAAATTCATAAATTATAAGACCAAGATAACCTTACAGTGATTATTCTCCAGACTGTCTCCTTCTCCTCTTCAGCTACCTGCAGCTCAGGTGTTGCATTTGCATTTCATACTCTTAATATTTTTTTATTCCATGAATTTGGCCAGTTGTGTATTTAACCCATGTAAACTTTTAGGCTCCAAAGCATCCCATGGGAAAGTGTTTGACACCTTGCTTGCGCATTGCGTAACAAATTCTCTCTTTCTGACTGTTTGGAATCGCTATGTCCCAAGGCTGTTTTGTGAATTCATGATAATTGCAGTGCTTGTGCAGCAACTGAGGACAACTGCAAGCAAGACTGGTGAATAACATGAAGTGGTGCTGTGATTTACAGTGGCAGGTGATACCAGATAAGATTATCAGATGACAGAGTTGCTCAGAGATAAGAAGGGGAAAAAAAAAAAAAAGACATCCCCATTGCCACCTTGTGTGGCAGCCTCCACCAATGGCCGCAGCTACTGGGGAAAAGCTCATGGTTTGCCAGGAAGATCAGATGAGCTAGAGGTGAGGAGGTGGCAGAGGGCACAGAGTGAGAAGACTGGCAAGGAGAAAGGGAGAAAGAACTTCAGGTACACCGTATCTCACTGAACCTATCCCAATCCAGCAAACCAGTTTGGTACCATCCAAATGTCTGTTGGTAGATTGATACTTCTTGTTAGGAGGACAACATGTATGAATGATACAAATGAGGTTCCTTATCACTAGAAGGGTAGACCTGCAGAAGTGAAAGACTGGAATAATTAAATATGTTGACTAAGGGTCCAGAAGAAACAAGATAGTGGGAGCTGGACAAGGAATAAATTTAAGGCTATGGGGCATAGATAGGAAGAAGAAGAAGATGAAAAAATGTAACAATAAACAATGACAGAATAGGATGTATCAATTTATGATAGCATTTGAGATTTTTCTTCCCTCATGTCCATCCAGAGAGATCAGAAATCTGAGGTTCTCTTCTCTCCCTTAATTGAAAGATCCATCTTTTTCAGTGTCATTTTTTAGCAGTCTTTGTACATGCACTAGTAACCCCTGTAACCCTAGTTATGCAGCAGCATATAATGTGAATTTGTTATTTGATGGCCCAGTAAGGATTTGGGAGATTGAGGTGTAGCTCTGATGTCTTTCATAACTGGACAACATTTGGTTCATTAGCCTACTCCTTTACAACTAGATTTGTACCCAGGTGTTTAGGAGATGCTATTTCTTGCTTGCAGACACTCCACTTTTCACATCTATTGGTCCTTGATGCACTACAACTACGCCCTCAATGAACTACTACATCAAAGTAGTTTCTTAACTTCACCGTTACACCTTTCCTCTTGGTGCTGTTCCTGTTTCAAACCAGGCAAGCAGAGAACACTCCTCACAAACAGCGGTTGAAGGTAACACCCTGCCTTTCCCTCCCGTTCTCCTATTCGGTCCTGAAGACGGGCACCAGGCCCTTCCTCGTGTCGTGTATTCTGCTGCCATCATGTGGCTATTTCTTTTCATTCACATCAAGATTTATACTAAAATAACTTGTAGTTTTTGCACCTCGTGTAAATTGTAGGTACCACACTCTGTCCTCAAATATATATAAAGCTTTGCTGTAAGAAAGATACTCCTTAGTTTTTAATATTTTTCATACTTACTGATAAATGAGGCATCTGGCCCACACTTGTACAACAAATACTTCAGAAGTTCTCTGTTGGATAGCAAAAGTTATTGGGCCAAAACACACATAATTTTGCACAGTGAGTAGTAACAACGAGTGCATATACCATTTTATGATTCAGTAAGCAGCTTTGCTCACATGATGCTTTCCAGTGAGCTGACACAAAGGGATCTGCTCATAATGCTTGCTCCATGGCTTGGCACCTTGAGTTGCCTCAGGCAAATTCTACTTTTTTCCATATACTCAGTTTGACTTTGATGTCCAACCATTGAAGACACCCCCTGAATTTTTTCTTTGCCCTGAATTACACATTTGATGACAGGAAAGAATTTTTATTTTTTTTTTCCTCTCAGCTTTTTTCCTCTGGTTTTAGTCTTGAAGGTCTTATATGAAAATGAAGAAGGTGTGCTCAAGGTAGAAAAACTCTTCCTGGCCTCTAGGGTAGATCGTGTAATTTGTGGTATCATCAGTCTTACTGTGTTTGACAAAACTATATTAATAATTTTTGGTTTACTTTGGAATCCCCTTTCTGGTGAATAGTCTCCTCATCTGACCAGGCTAAACTGAAAGTATAAGAGCTTCAGCAATTGAAGTGGACGAGCACTTCAGCTGTTGATGAAGTCTGCCTGATAATGCCTCTCAACATACACATATGCATGGGCAGCACAAAAAGCCTTGTATTATTTAGAATGCACTGTCACTGTCCCATTGATTTGGCTTTGTTTAAAAAAACACATCGCTTTGTGTGTCTCTCTTGCTCTCTGACCACTGCACCCTCATTAGATCAGCCATGTAGTCTGAAAAAACACATGGAGGATGAGTATGTTGCTGACGTCTTTGAGGATAAAGGACTTCAAAGTATTATTGTTCTATGTATTTTATTTAAAGGGGTGGTGGGAGTGGGGGGAATTGTCTGTTCTTCTGTAATCGCCAGATTTTTGGCTTAAGAACCAAAAGCAATTTTGTATTAACAAACTCTTCATGAAACATGTTCCTTGTATTACCTAACATGTCAGTTTTAAAGAGATAAATGATAGCTGTTTAAGCAAATATTAAGATACATAGGGCTGTTAAGAACAGTAGTCCATGTTAACAGAATTAATAGAACTTCAAGCTTCTGCCTAACACACTTGGGTATGCTGTAGTGTCTAAGTTTTAACTTACAAATATGCGTAAATGCTGAAAAGTCTGCTGTTCTTTCTGCCTAGAAGCGTTGCTGACTTGCTGAAGTTCAGCACTGCAGCACCTACCTCATGCCTAACACCATGGGATTTACAAATTGCCTGACACTTCCCTAGAGCATTCAATGCAGTAGAGATCTAGAGGGGGAGGATGCTTTTCATAATATGGTAAGCAGAACTTTATAATCCTTACACATTTGCATTTCCTATATTAAGATATACTTGCCTGTTGCTTTACTCCATTTGAGATCTCTGCAGGGACAAGCACAGTGAGTGTTATAGGTCAAAATTGAGATGCATTTTTCTGCTGTTGCAATGCAACTCTTTTCCTCCCGTTTGGTTATAACTCTACTAAATTCCTCAGGGGCAGAAATTTTCCACACTTTATGTTAGTTTAGGTGGGAACTGATTTTAAATGTTTGATCTCACACACTTGTCTGTATATGTGCATGTGCATGAGCCACACAGATGAAGAGGATTTGTCCATTTATCATTAGTCAGAAACTGTAATTCAACAACATCTGAACTAAATTTTGATAAACTGGTAACCTCATAGTGTCAACTTGGAATCTAAACCTGAGCATGAGGGACAAAAGTTAAGATGACAGAGTGAATATTAAAATTGTTTGCATGCGTGTACAGCAGGATTTTTCTCATTACACTTAGGAATAAGAATGCTGGTGCTCACTGACACAGGAGAATTTTAGGGGTTTTTTTCTGCTCAATTTAAAGTGACTGCAAGTATTGACTGCTCTGGGAAACATTTTAACTTCTAAGAGCTTCAGATCAGAGAGTAAACAAGAGCAAGAAAGTGGAGTAAGTCATGGTCCCAAAATTTCAGTTGTAGGCCTCCAACAACCTTTAGCCACCCTTAGTAATACTTGTACAAAGCAGAGGTTATCCCATCTTTTTAAAGTCATGATGCTGAATTCTCTCTACCACAATGGAGGAGAGTGGTCCGTGTGGCCAGCATAAGCTTTTAGAGTCTGCTGAAGCATTGTGTTCCATTACCTGTGTCTTTGCCCCAGCAGAGTCAAACTCCTGTGCTTTGGCCAGAACACGTATATGGTAAACAAGCATGTTACAGCATGCTAACATGTCAGAGTCTTGCCATAGAATCACAGAATCATTGAATCATAGAATCATTATGGTTGGAAGAGACCTCAAAGATCAAGTCCAACTGTCTACCCAACGCCACCATGCCCACTAAACCCACTAAATCATGTCTTGAAGCACCAGATCTAAATGTTTTTTGAACACCTCCAGCGATGGTGAGTCCACCACCTCCATTTTATAGTGCCTTGACACTATAAAAACTGTCGACAGCATTACGAAATTGTGGGGAATGAAGTTGTTTGTTAGTTTTTCAAACTTCTGTTTAAGAACAGATATCTTAAATCATTATTAGTTTTCATCCTGTTTTTTTTTGTTTGTTTGTTTGTTTGCAAGTGCATAATTTGCAGTGATGAATCTCTTGACAGTTGGAATCCACCAGTCAAAGAAAATGAAATCTTAGCATCCTGGAGATCACTGCAATTTGATTAATCTGGAGGGATAAGTACCAATCATCTCATTTGACATGGTACTTTACTGAAAAGAAAGCCACAAAAAAGTAATTTTCAGTTGTGTAGATTATTTAGCTTTCTACTAGGAATCAAATTGGAGGAGGAATAAGAAGATGGGAATTTTCCAGACAGCAGCTTTTTATAATCACTGTGTCTTGATAGATCACACACAGATGCTGTAATTACCTCAACAGCGGTGTATTAATTTTCTAGCAAGGTACCAACACAGACAACACAGCATTATGATGTTTTGCTGTCTTGATCATAATTCCTTGGGCATATTTCTTTCTAGGATAGCTCGTACAACCATAAATTTTTCCTCCTACTCTTTCTATTGATAAGGAACTAGGGAAGGCTAATGTTTGTGAAGATGAAAAAGTTCTAATTATTATGATTGCAGTTAAACAGAAAAGACTTGAAAAGCATTTAAAAACAAAACTGAGAAGGGGAAGTTGAAGTATGAAGTATTACTGTATTTCAGTACAAAAAAAATAATTCACATTACAGTAGTAAAGATGCTTAAAACCTGCATAGAAAAAAATGTCTGACTAAGTTTAAAATCCTCATGTAAAGAGCTGTGTACAGCATGGGGAAGTCAGTATGCCTAGTTCTCAGAAAGGAGAACTCATTCTTTCCTCATCAACTGAGGCACTAATTTACAGGGTAGGAGACTGAGGGGAATTCCTCCAATGAAGAATCTTTTTGCAAAGCAGAGTATGAGTTTTACCTAAATTACCACAGAGAGAAGTTCAAATATTAATTGAACTAGACCACAACACTGCTCTGCAGTAGTCCTTGCTGTCTTCATCGATAGATAAGGAAAACAGAGCAGAGGGAGCCAGATTGCCTGACTTTAGAACATCAAAAAGGGCTGGAAAAGCTCAGAATTAAGGCACATCAGTCAAAGTTTCTACAAGATGATGTCTATATGTGCCCAAATTCCTGTTATGACCAATACCGATCCAGTCTACGGTTGGTGGAGCGTAGAGTGATCCAGCTGGCCACCAGCTCTCCAGTTGAGTGGGAGCTGCATTGCTCCATATGTTCCTTCGAATTGTGTGACCAGGGGCAGAATTCAGTTGCCTAAATGCTGTTTGCCATTTTATTCTCTCTTGCAATGACACCTATACACTGAAGACAAATGAAGAGTTGAGGCACCCAGCTACTCAGTAATTCTGTAGCCTGCTGACTGCCGAGCTTAAATTGCTGAGTCCTCAGCACAAAACTCTCCTTCCCTCCTATATTCGGTTTGGGTTTAAAGTGTTCTTTTTCCTCAAAAAATGAATTTTTTTTTCTTCTCCATGTATACTAGAAAAAGACATACTATGAAAACATTGTGACCAAATAACATAGGTCTTGGAACTATAAAAGTGAACTTAAAAGAGCTCCATAAGATTATTAGACCTATTCCTGTCTGCACAGGTAAGAAAGCCAGACTTGCATGGCTGAGGCAGCACATTATCTCTGCAAATGCTTGTGAAATACAGTTCTTTGTGAGTGTACTGGAAGCCCACAAGAAAAACCTCTCCTTATTTCACTCTTTGCAGAGTTCTCAAAGTTCACATTGCTGTTGATGAGCCACCACTTATGAATTAGCATATTATATAAGTCATGCTCGATTTAAGGGTATATTCCCACTCCTTAACCAGCACAATGAAAATAGAACAGGAAAAAAAGAACAGCATGACTGTTTTATTTACGTAGAGAAATGTCATTAAAATTCTTTTGATTTTCCTGAAGGCAATTTTTTTACATTAGTAGGAATACAGATCTGGCCTAATTTCCTAACTGCAAATTAATGAGTATTGGAGATATTTAAATTACACTCAGTGAACTCAGATATTTAGAAAAGGGAATATCTTTGGTGGAAGAGATGTGTGAGGAAAAATACTGCAGTGAAGTTGGAAAAGAGTTGATCTACTTTCTGTGGATCAGTTGTATACCAATTTTCTATATGTAGTGTTAACATATTTATTTGGAGCAGCAAGTTAAAAGACATATTGCAATAGAAACATAAATGGATGTTTGTCAAAGCTGGGTAGAGCTGGATTTTTCTTAAGAGTAAGAAGCTATTTTATTTTTTCTCCTCTTTTGGCTTTATTTCTTATGTGGTTTTCAGTCGAGGTTACATATCCACCCTGATCTGAACTGTCACAAACATTCAATGGTGTGCTTTACTTCTCCAGTAGCATACTGGACCTAGTTACGGCAGTGCTGCTCAGGGCAGGAGGTGGCGGGCAGTCGAAGAACCTGTGTAACGGCTGTAGGTAAATACAGGCCTCCTGTCTATGAGCATCAATGCCCACAATTTCTGTGTGCTCTGTAGGGAGGCACTGCGGACACGTACTGCACAGGCACGCTGTTGTGTATTGTGCTGCCTCTATGCTCTTTCCTTAGGTCCTTTCCAATCTAAATGATTCTATGTGAGGGTTTTTTTCCCCTCATTTTTAAAAATTGAAATTGTTCCAATATATTCTTCCTTTTTCTTTTCTGTTTTCTTTGAAATATTTGGGGAGACAGGTTTGTTGAAACAGTGATAATGTAAAGCCTGCAAATATTTGAAGTTAGAAAGCTGTGACTTTTCAAGAAAACTCCCTTTTTTATGACACAAATGTGCAACTTGATAAAGAAAGCTTAAACTCTTCACCAAAAAAAAAAATTAAATCGGCTGTAATATTGATTTTTATTATCCCTTTCAGTTGCTAATTCTATTAATTTAATTTCTAAATAATATCTACTCTGTGAGCATGTATATTTCCTTGATATTTGCGTCTCTAGTGCTTCAGAGCAGTACTTTGCTGACAGCCCATTTCACACAGTCCAATGTTCTACCATTACATCTATCCTGCAAAATAATTACTACATTCTTGGAAACAGACTGCAAAGAAATAAATGATCAAGTGAAGCTTGAGGACTGGATTGGAAAGCAGTGACAGAAGAAGAAAGTGGGTAAGAATACTTAATTGAAATTTTTCAAACTCTGTTTATCTGCATTTAACTTTGATTTCTCCACTACACTTCTGTGCGCAGAAGTTTCTTCATGCTCCGAAAGCTCTTGAATAGGCCTAGAGATTTCTTATTTTTGAGCAAAAAGAACAAATAATCACTTTTCTGAATATCCTGTATGTCACCAGCATAAAGCCCAAATATTCAGGCTGTATACAGAGATGTGGCAAAGTGGCTTCACCCTCCCTGTATTTGTGTCCCCTTTACCTGGCAGTCTGGGGAGGAGCTGCCTCTGCTCTCACTTGTGGGTGGCTAAGGGAAGGAACCACAGAACAAACTCGGGTACAAGAGCTATTTACCCAGAGACATTTTGCTTATCCTTGGGAAATCACCAAAGTGAAACGCCAGTTCTAGGCTGTGTAGATTGATAATTTCTGTGAAAGCTAGAAGCCAGCCCCTGGTATGCGAGTCTCTCCCAAGGACCCTGCAGAGAGCTGACCCCGTTTCCCCCAGAACCCCATGCTGTCAGACTGTTCCTCAAACAGCCGCTGACTGAAAACAAGGAGCATGGTGGCAAAGCTGAATTAATTTGACTGGAAACCTAAAACCCCTATGGGCTAAAGGAGGTGAATCTGATGTGAGAAGTTCCACACAGACTTCCAGGCCATGTCTTCTAAGGATTTAATGGAAGTTCTGCCACAGACAGCAAGGCATGTGTGGACACTTACTGGTCGCACAGTCTGAATTAGTGCCTTCTGACAAAGTTGCCATGAAGCACTGTGTTGGTTATAATCTCTGTGGAGATAAGATGCTGCTTCAGTGCACAGGGCTAGAGCAGACGTTCTCCTGAATTTGACTCCTAAATTTCTCTTATTCTGATATGTTGTTGTTGTGATGTTTGCCTCTGTACAGGTTTTGTCCACCTGACCCCTAATAAAGCGTAGTACAGCATCTCAGTATTGGCAGGTGAGAAGGCGTTTATATCGAAAGCATGCAAGAAAGCTGTCAATATTTCTCAGTCTTTAGGAGTAAACTCTCACTAATTAACTATGGCCTTTGCTGCTGCTGACATATGGCAGAAGGATTATGTGTACATATTAAGATCAGCAGAAGGATTGGCTGGCAAGGATTTTTTGACCAACACAAGCTCAGCCTACCAATGTCAGCTACCAGCACCAAAAGAAAATGAAACCCTTGCAAAGATCAGCCCTTTCCAAACTTGATCTTTAATCCAGGCTCGTTCTTGTAACTCTTTCCATGTGTCAAGCTGGTGTGACACACTTACCTAGCAACCTCTATAGAAGAATGAATTTGAAAATTACCCCAGTAATAATACTGTATAGTTACTGCATACTACAAATGTTAATGCAGGATAAAAAATAATTAAATCAATTTAAATTATATGATAGAGCTTGATATCTTTGTTGCTTTTAGCTGTGGAAACTTGTTTTTTTACTAAGACTAAATAGTGTTGAGCCAGTAAGACAGCAGGGAGAATGGGTAAGGGGAAATTAATGCTAAATTGCTCTGTTGTATTCATGAAGAATTCACCATGAAGATCTTAAATTTTCTCTAGAGATAAGTCGAACTGGCAAGCATGCTTTTACAGTTGAGATACATTTTTATATCTTTCAGGAAAAAAAAAATCTTTCTCAAAATCCGTAAACAATTATAAAATGAAAACCAAATGCTGCAAAGTTCACTAAGATTTTGGGGACAACCTGTTAATTGTCTATTTAGATAACCTCAAAATGTCAATAAAATATTAAGCACTGCTGCAGTCACAGTTCCCAGACATTGAATTAGTTATATATATTTGTTTATTTAATTTTACAAATAAACTTATTCATAGGCGTGTTATCTCTGATTCCCAAAAGTGTTCAAAGTCATGTGTACATCCATTTTCACCTGGGGAAATTCCCTACATACACACTACAGATCCACTATTTCAGGAAAACATATGCTTAGGTCTTGAAATGATGATCTAGAGATTTTTACCCCAGGGCTTTGTACAATTAATACAGGGCTTTGTAATTATTGAAAAGCTGTATAAATAAAAACTAATTAGCTGAAGGGATTTACCTAAAAGTCTGTAACAAATGTGAGAGCATTTTCTATGACAAAAAAGAAGTGTCACAGCCCACTGCAGCCAAGCCCACCCTCCTGTCATACTTGTCCCTTGTCCAGGGCACATCTCTGACAGCTGTCCCAGCAATTGCTCCTTCATCTTTAAAATGGAGGATTTAAAATATTCTATTTTATCTCTTGCCTCCTCTGTAGGGGAGAAGGGCTACCCTCATCGAGGAACAAACAGAGGGAATACGCCCAGATCCAGGATAGGTAGAGTCAGTCCCACTCACTGACCCGCTAAACTTGGACTGGATAAGCTGATTTCTGCCGCTCTGGGATTCACAGGTCTGAGTATAAAACAGAGTGAATACAAAGGAGTCTCAGCTCCCCTCTCCCCCTGGTACATTTATCTCCCCTGAGCTGGAGAAACTGTGTTAAGGAACAGTTTCAGTTTGGCTGAAAAATGCATGTGATACAGGAAGGAAAAGAAAATCATTAAATTGTTCACTTTTGTAGTATTTGAGATAACAAGGATCTGGAGACTAGCAAATCTAATTCATCCTTTCATTTGTAGATTCATCTATAAAACAACACACACACATCTATATCTCTATATATAAACAAACATTGTCCCATTGGGTGCATTTTAGTCTATGTGCCTACGATCTCACAACTTGAGCTGAGTTCCAGGTTCAAAGACAGAGTGTAAAGACATCCAACATATTCAGTAACAGTCACTTAAAATACATCAGTTTATTCTGGCGATAAAGCATCATTAATTCTTTGAAAAAAGCAAAAAGTGACTTTCAAATGTCCTGGGAAATTACAATATATTAAACTGCGAATACTGGTAAGTGGAGACAATAACACATCTAAAGGGTTCCAGAGGAATCAAGATACTGGGAAGAAAGAATCAGCTTGGTCCTGCAAATTGCTTTTCTTGTGCAGCAGCTCTCAGCCTGGTGCAACAAAACCTACCCCAGAGAGTTACACAGAATAAATCTGTGAGGAGAGCAGCTGGGAGACACGTCTCCTTCTGCCCATGCAGGCAGCTAAGCACAGAGCTCGGAGGGGCTGCCACAGTCCCCATTCCCTCTAAGTGAGGCACCTGAGGAAAATGTGTTTGGGAAGTGCCTATCTAGAGCTTCATGAGAAATAAAATTGCAGTGTCTACGAACCTATGGACCTTGTTAGCCTCGGGCCTCAATCTTCCAGTTTTTCTGTCTCATAACAGACCCTTTTCATTTAACTGTAGACAGCAGAAAATGGGGACAGTGCCTATCAGCGGCTGTTGCGAAAGGGGTGCTAACAGAGTTTCAGCACATGTATTTGAAGATACTAGTCTTAATTCAAATAACTTAAGTCCTTCTGTATAAAATTGGATGGATAGTAAAACATACTTTAGAAAAGCTAAGAAACTGATGCTTTATTTTTAGATGGAAATCCTACTGTTGTTAAAGGGATTTACTGTAAGAGGTCAACTTGCACTTAGTATCTGTAGCTGTTGAGTCACCTAGTGAGGTAGAAGGTAGAGCTCGAGCTTGGGTGATCATTTTTCACCCACAGCTGGTCTCCCTTACCAGCTGATATTTCACATTAAATTGTAGTCCCCATGTTTCACCAAAATGTGTTGCAGTTTATATCCTACGTTTACCTCATGTCCTTTAGTCAGCTCATTGTGAAACAGCACAAAAGGAGAGTGAGGGAAGCAGCTGTGATATCTGTGCTCTTCAATATGGACAACATATTTGCAGGCAATTACTTTCCAGCATCTTTTCTGAGTTCATATCCTCTATACCCATTAGAGATGGCAAATTAATTAACATAAATGGGTAGTATAACATAGTAAGAAACCAAGTACCTTCAAATCTAGAGGTCAGTTTTGGGGATTTTCTGTTTTCCCAAAGAAAAAAGAACAAAGCTTTAAAAGTTATTTTTTTCTTCTTAACAAGCCCTTCCCAAATAAGCTGCCTTTTCTTTTTGCTTGTTTTCATTTCTAAGAGATGGTGAGGCCAGATGTGCACCCTGGGACAGAAGATGCCGCTCACTGAATCACCAAAGCATCACAAACAAGAGCAAGCTTTAGTCCATCTATTTAAAATTTAGTATTTCCTTCCGCAACTAGTTCTGAATTTCCTAAGCTCTTCCTGAAAACTTTCATGGCAGATTTTCCCTTTCTTACTACCCTCCTTGTCATCTTACCAGCTAGGGCTTGTTATGCTGGGAAAGAGAGGTGTTATGGAGAAGGGAGGCTCTATGGGTACACAGAAGCGTATGGAAACTCATAGCTTCCCATACCATCCATTTCACAGATTATATATCTCTTCACCTAAATCTCATGGAGAACCCTATGTCAAGGCTGCCAGTCTGGAATTTGTCTGGAGAAGGGTATGTTCACACCGCATGAAGCAGAAAATCCCAAACTATTTCATTAAGATACATTTCTCTACATTTTAATACAGTTGAGTTTTTAATGTCTTGGTTTTGTTCCCTTTGTATTCACAGAGAGTTTGCATCTTTGTAAGCAGAGAGCAAAACTTCAGCTGTGCCCCAAAATAAAGTTGTTTCTAGGAAGCTTTACTTTATACAGAGCTTAGCTTCACTTCTCTGTTTATTTTAATCCAACAATAGAAGATTCAGTTTCTATCTCTCTGTCTTTTCTGATAACCAAATAAGTTTAAACCTCAGAAATGCTTGGCTTTATCAGAAAACTGTCAGGAAACATTTTGGAGTAGGAAGTTACAAACACTGTTTTCTGTATCAAAAAGTAAGTCAGATATTCACCTGGCATAAATACATATACCTTCACTGACTTCAGATATACCAAATTATATTGCTGAAGGAATTTGATTGGTTTGAATCCACATCTACTCTCATAGAAATTAGAAGGAACTCCCCCGAAATCTCTCAAGTTACATCAATGTATAGCTAGGATTATCAAGATTGTTCTTCAGAGTTTTGTTTCTGTTCCTGTGGCAACTGATCTCTTTACTGTCTGCTAGGATTTTCGGTATAATACTGTTAACCTGAAGAAAGACCAGACTAGAGACCAACTGCCAAGGCAAAGATTAACATAAGATAGTAAGTCTGAGATCTAGGCAAGAAATACAACTATGGAAATGTCCTGATCAGCACTTTCCTGGGGTAGATGTCCAGTTCATCTTTGGGTGACTGAACATCACAAGGTGCCTTGTTACTGCAGCTTAGGCAACTTCAAAGATTGATTACTTGTAATGGTTGATTACTTAATGGTTACTTAATGGTTGATTACTTTACCAAGTCTAGGATGCATGCCTTGTTCAACTGTCTACTTGCTGATTTTTTAAATTATGATTTGTTACATATATTTCTATGTAATCTAATTAGAAGCCCTGCAGCCCAAGAAAAGTCATCCTTCAGTATCTTATTTCACATTCTAACAGACAAAAGCAACATGTAAATCTTTATGCATACATGTAACTTTTCTACAAGCTCTCTCAGCATCCAAGATTTGACAACTAGGACAGAAAATCATGCCAGTACTCTAAGGTTTGCTCTTTGCTTTAAAGTTCGTATCGTTTCATCAAGGTGTCATGGTAGATCAGTCATGAGGGAAGTTGCAGATGCAGCTTATAAGAAAGGCACAATAGGAACTTAACAACTTTGGACTTGTTTCTGTTACAATTAATGCCAAGGCTCTTTCTGACTTGGATGCTGTTTCTCAGTTGGGTTGTTAGTACATTTTCATCTGATCTTTTTATTGACAACTGTATTATTTGTTTACCCAGAAGAATAGGTGCAGTAATCAGAGCAATGATCCCCTCCTTGCTAGAGAATAATGATCGATAAATGATTATTTTCTTATTTTAGCAACTTTATTTTATTTCCTAGTTCCTCCTTAATAGAATTGTTGAGAAAATGTGAGATCTAATCACTGAAAAAAATAGCAACAAAACTTCTAAAAAAGAAAACAGGGTACACTATTCCCTGGATGCTAGGTGGGCTTTTAATGAAAGAGCTTCTTTCATTTACGTGTAACATCAGTAGGAGAGAGCAGATTATGTAGGTCCTTTTCTCCCCTAGCTCTGCTCTCAGGGGAAGAATTTGAATTACAAAAAACGTAGGACGTGTGATTTCATTTCCTTTTTACATCTGAATTACAGTGTGGGGTCAAGAGTCTTTATTTTATTTGCTTAGTGATTGATATAGAAATTGTGCTTTCTGAAGAACATGAACACTTCAGAAAAACAGAGATCCATACAAACTGAATGAAGTCTTTTCAAAATGATTCTCTATTCAGTGTTTTCCTCCTACTTGGATAAAAATCTGAGTAAGCTATGCCAAACTTTGGAAACTCAAGAAGCCATTAGGCATTTATTAGTTATTTGCTTTATTATATATTCTGCAGAATGAGGAAGTTATCCACTTTATTTCCTAAAAATATGCAGACTTCAGACTGTCTTGCCATTATCCTACCTGAATGCACAGAGCTAAATCAAAGGAAGCTTTTAGTGTAAAAACAATAGGAAACAAAACCTCTGCAAACACCAGGTCCTTCAAAGAACAAAGGTGAGCTGCTATTTATCCTTGAGTGGCACTGGAGAGCAGTGGGGACCAGAAGCAGAATAACCTGCATTCAAACAAGCTAATGGCCTGCAGCATCATTATCCCTGAATTTAGGATGAAAACAAATTTTAAAACCTTACAGATGCTGACGCAGGCAGAAGGAAGAGCAAGTGGGTTTTAAACATGCTGACACATACTGGGAGCAAGTAAAAGGCTGGAGCAGTTTGCAGCCAGATTGACAAAGGCAAGGAAGAAAATGACTGGGTGGACAAATCTTAGAGAAACTGACCAGGAAATATTGGGGTGCAGGCTGAGTATGAAGCCCATTGCTGTTTTAATCCTTTTGGTTTATGCACTGCAGACACGGAGTGACATAACAAACAACAATTTTGCTTTACAGAAACTGGTTTTGAGCCTCTGAAATCAAATGTTATTGGGTTTATTGGATGTATCCATCATTGCCACATGTTTTTGTTGCGTTACAGTGCTGGAAGGAGAGGTAGGAAGCAGAGCTGGCTGCACACAGCTCCTCCCCTGCTGTGATCAGGCAGTGTCACCTGCAACCAAGATACTGAAGTTGCACCTCTCACTTAATGCATGCTCTTGAGATAAACAAAAGATGTAAAAACCCCACATAACTGCAACCGTGACACTCCCCCATATGATGCTTCAGAGAAGGAGTGGCTGAATTCCAGTCCTGGATTTTCTCAGGTAGCAATACACTCCTTCGGCCAAAATTATGGATGGTTAGCATTTCATCAGGCCTTTGAGGAAAGAAAATCCTACAGTTCAACACTTGGAAAAGCCCAGGTGAACCTTGGCTCCTAAAGGGTGCTTTTTTAAATTTGCCAATGTGTTGGTAGCAATGTGTTATTATTATACACATGTTCCAGACTTAATCCTTTCGTATCAAAGGTGAACTCTCAGTGTTGTTAATGGGACTGCTCAAATGAATTTTGAACTCCTTGAAGGTCTTTGATTGTTAAATGCTGCTTCTGTTTCTTAATCTTTCACTTGCAAGCAAAAAAGGTATGCTATCTATATCCAAAATCAGAAAAACTGTGCTATATCACAAATTGCGCTTTGTAGTATAACATCACAGTAAGTATATGCTATGTTACTTTCATCTACGAAAACATACAGTAGAACACTTCACATGCTATTCCTTGAACTGTTTATACACGGGGTCCTCTGGAGGAATTTGATATATTTGTTTCACTTAACCCAGTCATGATTCAATTTCTCGCATTCTGAACAGCAGGCACAGATCTGTATTTCTTTTCTTTATTTCGTTACTAGCTGATAATTTTATTGTACTTCATTTTGAGATTCATCCCATGAACACAGTATGTGTTTTGCATTCAGCTAGATCTTTCTTATTTTTAGATCTTGCCTGATTCACAGTAAGCTTTAAAAAAAATAATCCAGCCAGCCACACAGTACCTTTTGTTCTTGGAACCATTTAAAATCAATTTGTGATCCTCTCAACTCAGTCTTTTTCTTGAAAACTGATAATATCTTCTGCATGAAAAGTTGCTGACTTGAGAACAATAATATATGCTAAAACCATACATGCATTTTTCTTTTTAATTGGTTTTATTATATCTGTACATTTTCTTATCACTTTCTTTGAAGATGGGATTCTATCATGAAGAGCTCAGTACAAAAGAACAAATAAAGGGCCCACTCATTCCCTCTGTGACTGCACATACTGGAAAAGAGATCTCGCCTTGGATAGTCATGTGGAAAAGCTCTCCATCTTCCCTTTCTCAGGCTAAGGTAAAAATCTTGAATTTTTCTCTCTAAGGTTCTGGGAGAAAGGATGAGAAGTGTTTTCTTCTTGTGATCTACAACCTCTCAAGGAATCCGCTTTGTCTTCCAACCCATGAAGACTTCTCAGTTTTGTCTCCAGGAAAGCACTCTAAAATATGTGGTTGGCAATGGCCCTTTGGTAATTCTAAACGGAAGCCTAAAGACTGATTATCCCATCTGTAACATGCTAATGACAGCCTGGATCCTGGTTTGGGGATATCCTGAGACCCATCTCTGCAGCAGCCAGAGCAGTCGTACGTGCTCCATGATGAAATGTACTTCCACAAGGACTACTGCCAGACTGCCTCTGAACTTTGTCTCAATTTGATGGTCATTCAAATCCCCAAAGTTCAAAATTTTTACTGTTACGATGGAGGAAAGATAAGATTCAAGTTTAGGAGATGCTGTGATGTTTTTTGCCTTTTCTCCAATCTGTAAAGTATTTGGACAGTGTTTGGGACTGGAATAGAAAGTGAACTAGAAATGGAACCATCAAATTCTCCTACATTCTCATTCTTATGCATGAAAGTCACATTGCAGATAAATGCCCCAGGAAAGTAATATTGATATGAAATGTTTGAAATATCAAAAACCAAAGTACTTTAAGCACAATTTTTTTTGTCAATCCAGCTGTTCTTTTTGTAACAGAGCATGTCAGTAGAATTCATTAATGTATGGAAGTGTTTTAATGTTATTATTCTTTGAGTGCCTGCCAATGATAAAACTTCTTTTAGGTTAATATATCAGTGCAGTCACTGGCAAAAGTGTACCTTGGTTTTCAGGGTTCTTAACAGTAGCTAAGATTATTATTCAGAATTTATATATTCATTCATATTTATACTAAGGTCAAGTTGATATAACAATGAATAAGTAAATAAATATACAGAAATAATTTTTCTGAATTATTATCTTTACTTATAAATTGAATTCATTTATCCGTTGTTCCTTGCAATCCCTAAAATGGTAACCACGTTAACCACTACTTTTAAACCGCTGCCATACAGTACTGCATATACCTCTGTGCGGTCGCATGCTCATAGAGGCCCATGAAGTTGTTAACACTGTTTTGACACCCCACAGAGCACACCAGCAAGCTGATGAGGTTTTTCTTGTGTCTAGCATTTGAGAGGCTGCACTGGTAAATTTGGAAAGTTTACACAAGGTTTTTCAGGTCAAGAGTACAGGCTTTAGAGTTTGTCCAGGCCTTCCTTACCATGCAGACAGACTGATAGTGTTTGAATTCTTTGGCACATAAGTACATCCTCAAGAGAAACATTCTGCAGAATAATTTAAGTAAACCATATGGACAATCAGAGATCTGATGCTTTCTCTGGCTTTATTTTATTTAGCAATATGGACACATCCTATGGAGGATCTGACAGGTGACCTCAAAGAATCACTGTCTTGTGGCTTAACAAACTTTCCTTTCAGCTCACTTGTGGCAAAAGACACTAAGTACATTCTCTAGAGTTTATGATTATTTTAATTTTTTTTTTTTTCTCAAAAGGACAATCTTCCATCTTTCATTTATGTAAAAGGACCAAAATGATTGTTGTTTGCAGAGATACTGGTTAACCAACTGACAATCATATGAGTTTGGTTGTCCAATGTTGCCAAATGATTCTTGTATTGTAGAAAATATAACTTTTGATGGAAAAAAGAGAATGCAGTGAGCTACATAATGCAAGTTGTCACTTGTTTTTCAGGCCGTTGTCTCTATCAACTGATGCCAGTAGCACTGGTCAGCAAGAACATCTGTAAGCACCTGAAAATGTAAATGATGTAGTCAGTTGTGTCCGAAAAAGAAGGATAGTTTTCTTTATCTTTTAGGTGGCTGTTGCTGGGGTCTATTGAACTCAGCCTGTGTATCTTGGCTAATCGTGCCTAACATGCCAAACCTGTTTGCTGTAAGCTTATAACCATTTTTCCTCCTGCACAGAGAAGGAGATGTTTAAAAAAATATTTGAACAGCAAGCTGAGTGTAACCACAGTACCATACAGCATTCAGCTGTGTAAGGTTACATAGTTATGGATATGCTAAAAACTAAGAGTATAGATTGTGTTTCACATACAAAGCAATTTACTTGATCTGCAACAAAGTAAGCAGAAATCAGATACTCTGAACAGCAACTGTGGCAATTTTAATGTTTTTATAAAATTCTTGTTGCTGCAGTATCAGGGCATCTCTTTGGGTTTCCTACCAGATGTCAAGGGAATTTTAAATGAAAGAAAACCTTCGGTGAAAGCAAGCTCTGGGACAGATTTCTGTTATGGGATGTTTATAGGTTAATTGTACTTTATTGGACTTCTTAATGTTAGTGCAAGACCTCAGTAGAAAGAATTTAAAAGTAAAGACCATGGTAAGGGGAAAAGCATTAGAAATATATAAGTAAAGACTGTAACTGACAAAGAGAGGAAGTTCTCCTAGGGAAGGAGGGTCAGGAGCTGTCAGGTCCTCAGTGCAATCTCCTAGTGAAGGAGCCCTGTCCAAACCTCCTCTGGATATGAAGGTACTAGGATTTGTTTCTTTACAAGCACCATCAGAGTGCTTTGCTAGGCATGCAGTGTGGGGAGAGGGACCTGTCATTTTGTGAGAACGTGAGCAGTGAACAGGAGGAATGGTGCGTTTTCTGAGAATAACCAGAGGAAAATCCTGATCTGATGCAGCCTCAGTAAAATGTAGTGAATATTCAGCATTTTGGAGCAGACTGCTTACTTATTTGGGTCTTTTGTTGCATTTCCTTTACCTTAAAAAGTAAAAATGTTTAGCTTTCTTTTTTTTCACTTTTTTTTTGGCCACACATAGTTATCAGTGTTTTGCATCAGTCTGTAATCTCGATTAGGCCTTCTAGGCAGTGTTAGAGCTTAAATGCTAAATAGAAATTACATAGAAATCGTATCTCCCTCAAATACTATTTAAGTTATAAGACTATAGTATATCCAGATGGACTATCATATCTCTGGGGTTTTTAATTGTTTCCTACTTTGATCGGTATTTCCCATTGAAACAAAAGGTATGAAGTTTATGTATCTGAAATGTGCACAGATGTGTGAATTCTGATCATGAACTGCCAACATCAACTTTTAACAAGAATATTAGCCTAGCCTACATTGCATCTTGAAATATATTGTCCTAGGCCAGTTATTACAGTCTTTCATATATGACCCATTTTATGGTATTATTTTTATATAATGTATATTTTTATCTTGACTTTGAAAGTTCAGATCCTGTTTGTCATGTAAATTCTGCCTTGTGAATGCTTCAGTGACTTAAAGGAACATTGCAGCTTTCAAGAAATTGAAGCAGCAGTATTTTTTCTGTTATTGCCACGTATAGACAGTTTTCTTCCAAATCCTTCCGAATGAAAAAAGGTGGTGGTGGGAGGGGAAAGAACATGTCATGGCAAAATTACAATAAAGCCCATTCGCAAATGAAACAAATAGATTGTATTTGGTTCTATTTGGAGAAAAAAAAAAAAAAGCAGATATTTGTGTTTGTGATATACGGGCTGAATGCTCAGTTCAGATGAAGAATTTAATTTATGTCCTCCTCCCTTTTCTTGTTCTGCCCAGTCTTCCACCTGGGTAAACTTGAACACAAGTAGCTTGCCTGAGGGACCCTATGGTGAGTCACTGGTACATGTCTCCCTGCCCAGCATCCTTCTGGCTTGATGCTTCAGTCCTGTTGGGATCACCCGGGTCTGTGAGCAGCAGACGATACAAAAAGTAGTATTTAAAACAGTTGCTTAAGAAATCAAGCAAACTGAATATCCAATGTCATACTACAAAGAAATTGTTCAAGACAAATGAATTCTCATCATTTATGCCCATTTTCACCAACTGCAAATCTAAGGGAGTGTATTTTTTTATACTGGTACAGGTGCTGGATATAATAGCTCTTTTGTACATGTTCCAGTAACTTAATCTGTTTTTCTTCTACTCTGTGTACAATATCTGCTTGGAATGAAAAGATGCTACATTTGTAGTAGCCCTGGTCTTCATAAGTTCAGCAGCTGTTTTGAGATGTACATACACTGCTTACTTTTAAACATGCAAAACAACTGGGAGGAGGGCAAAGGAAAATGCAGAATTCAAACTGATTACAAAAGTACGTTACAAATAATACGTAAAACAATGGTACGTAAATGTACCATGGTATCACATAGTTACAATACCTTACAACAAAACCACTTTATTTAATTACAGACCATTGAAAATAAGTCTCCAAAGCTAGGCAGAATTTTAGACAAAGCTAAACAGTGTTTTAATGTTTCATAAAATGTGCAACTGCATTCTCACTTACTTCCTATTCCAAAGGCAAACTTAAGGCTAATAAAAGACACCGGAGTAACAAAACTCTTCCACTTGTGAACAAAGCAATGAATCTGGACAAAAATCACATAATTTCCCCTGTATCGCCAGAATTTAGGATCTAGCTCTCAGGTTTAACAAGACTGCCCAGTTCCACAAGTAAATTACTACCTGTATCACAAGCCTGTGGTATTCTGTATGTCTATGTTTCAGGCTGATGGTAATGTCTTTGTAATGATCATCCAGCTGCAACTGTACTGTTGAAAGTGATCTGCTGAAGTAATAAAAACTTTTAAGATATTTGCAATTTGGCTATTATGTTTAAATAATTTAGGCTGAACTATGCACACATCCTGAATACTATGGCCAGGTATCTCAGAAAAATATGCTGTATAAAAGAAGCTTTCTCTGATATCATCTATGTAAAGTAAAAAATTTTGAAAGACACATTTAGTAAGTATGTATGAATGACTTAGCAAGCATATGCTTCTTCCTCCATACAGGCCTGTTATTTCTCTTCCAATTTAGGAAGTGATTTGAAACACAGGTGATACTACTTGGAGAGTTGGGTATGTCTATGAATTCACCGTTTGAGTTCTTATTTATGTTATTTTTCATTGCAAAACAGTCACAGTGGATTAGTTTTTTCAGAAGATAAAATCCACATGTTGGTGAATTAGGCTGTTACATTTCCTACTTCAGAGTTAATTACTGGTTAATTCGTATAGCAGAAATAAAACTAATACTGAAATTGACAAACTGGTTCCTCAGCTACTATGAATGAGTAAATTTGAAATGTAAGCTGCATGTTATACAACTCTGTGGGAATAGGCATCGTGCTGAGAATTTTTGATATTCTTAGTATCACTCAATCATTTATTTTGATGGCTAACCATTTTTTTCTTTTTTTTGTTTTCCTTTTTTTTTTAAACTTTATGGTAAGACATGAAGAAGACTCATGAATACTCAAACAGAAAAGCCTGTCTGCATATGAAAGAGAGATACTCTTTCCACCAGCTGATTTAAGTATAGCCTTAAATGCAGCAGTCGGATCACTCTTCTATCACACTTGAACCTGGACAGAATTTGAAAGAACATTTAAGATATGCTAACATGATACTATTATAGCTTTTTTAAAGAAGATTTTCTTGCTGTGGTCCATTTTATCTTTACCAGTTATAAGTTATTTCAGACTGGAGCTGGCTGTCCTCAGCTCCCGAGGCACACTGGCTGCCATGCTGCAGTGAAGCATAGACCTCTGCATTCTGGATGACTCCAACAGAATCATTCAAGTCATTTGACATTAGAATAATGTTCAATGACTCTGTCATTTTCAAGCAATTTCCTGAATAATTTCAAATCTATTAATATACAGGAAACTGCTGCATAACAAAGGTTGGATTCAGTGAATCCAGGAGCACCAGCTAATTATTAACTTCCCTTATTATCTGAAATGAAACCTGCTATGACACAGGCTCATTTTCAATACCATATTGTAAGGAAGATGGAAGCAATGCACGTAACTGACATCCTTGTCTGAAAAATTGCAATGATTTTATATTTTCCTTGTAGTCTGATGTTTTACATGGAAAAAGAAAGTTAAGCTAAATATGTAGTGCTACTGCACCAGACTTAGGAGATTTTACTTCAAAAACTTACGGAAATATGGAGGGGGATAAAAGCCAAATTGTAGCCCAAGCCTGTACAAAACAGGAAAAGAAGTATCTATTTCAGTTTAAATAGGAATTTCTTCTTTACATTTGCAGCTTGACTTGTTAATTGATCCTGTTGATTATAGTAATGAAAAGCCCAAGTAACATTTTCTTTCTTCGGCAGGCTTCTTGACCAGAACAAAACCGGAAGAGCTAACTAATCTGTAATAGGCACAACCTAGATCTTGTGACTGCTTCTTTCAATGCTATCCCCATTTTTGGTTTCTCGGTGTTACTTAATGATAATATTAAATAACAAAAATAAGCCAACATATAGCCTGACTCTTTAAGGTGCTGAGCTCCCTTAAAAATTATGCCCAACGCATTCTGAACTTACCTATTATGTTTTAGATAGATAGCTAACAATTCCAGCTGTGAAGTGTATACCTGATTGTTTTTTTCGTGGTGTCTTATGAGTATATGCACTAAAAGATGTCTGTGCCAAGCTACTTTAAGCTTGGTGAAAAGATTGTTGCTTTGCTGAAGTGACTGACTATATATTGTGAGCTAGTAAGAGCTGGATCATTAAAGAGTTTATTTTCAGCAGCCAGAACAAGGAATGATGCTGGTGGATTGAAAGATATGACATATTGTTTTACCTTGATGAATATTGAAGATTGTGTCTTCAAGAAAAATTGAAGACCACAGATGTTCCCATGTCAAAAAATAGATAAGCCCAAGGGGAAAAAGGAAAGGGAACCATGAGATAAAAATTGAACTGCTGAAACGTGGTGAGTGAAATGTGGTGATTATTGTAGTCATTATACTGTTGTCAATTAGATTAGCAAGTAGCTCTGGAAATGGTATTGGATGAAGAAGTAGTGGAAAACTTATTTTAACTACAACCAATTGGCTTACAGCAAATTAGATAACAAGTGACTTGAGTTTTCAACTCAAAGGTGGTTTTCTCAAGCTCTGAACTTCTGGATAAAAATCTAAAAGATGCTGGATCATGCTCTTCTTACAAGCAATATCTCTTGAAGGCAGAAAAAAACTAGCTGTCATTGAATTTTTCCCAGATACTTCTCCTGGAGAACTAGAAAACATGCACCTCTCTTCTTCTTTGAAATAGGCAGACTCTGAATGCTCCTTCTGTAGCATTTCCCAGCACTCACAGAGGAACTCACAGAAAGGCATCAGGCTTCTGGTCAGGGGACCAGCTTTAGCATTCGGTGTAGGGAATAGAGCAGGACAACTTAAGAGCAAGCACCTTGAGAATGTCTGGTCTGAGTCCCCAGTTCAATGAACACAAGCCTGGGACCACGTAACAAGAACGTGACCATGTGCAAGGACATGGCAAATTACTTTGTGGTCTTCAAAGACTGGCACATCTCCTTCTTTACCCTCTGTGCATGCTGGGTGCAGTTTGGTTTCTGGCAGGAGCTAGAAATCATGTCTGTAGTTTCCATTTAACACTCCTATACAAAATTTGGCAGTTCTTCAGTATATGTAGTTAATGTTAGGTCTGCAAGAAGGGGGGAAATGTGCCAGAGACATAGAAAAGCTATTAAAACATAACTTCAACTCCTCCTCTCTATTCAGTGTTGAGTCAATCTACGTAAAGGTTTGAATTTATGCCATGACTTTGAACAAGATGATGCTCTGAGGGATATTCTTAATCTAGTCACAACATGACAGATACGAAGGCCCATTAGTTTAGTTCCTTATTTAAAATTAATTGATGTAAACTAGTCTGAAATTTGAATACATGTATCCATACAGGCTTCGAATTTGCATACCTAAGTTATTTTTTCAAGTAATATAAGTTAAACTGGTACATCTTTTAATACATCTTTTACTTTGTAGTTCAAAATAAGGCATGGAACAGCAGAAATTCTGTTGTGTTTGTCTCACATAGAGTAAGAAAGGAAAGCAGTAATAATAGCCATGAGTCAAAGCTGTGGCAGCAGGTTTCAAACTGGAGCATCTGTATATGTTCACTAAAAAGATGGCTCTAATAATTGCAAGATCATTCTACCCAGTATTTACTGCATTGATGATGTACTGATGACACTGTACAATTTTATAAAACTCGGACTCATTAATCCATTTTTGTTGTCTCTTTAGATGGTGGCTATACTTCAGATGCATTGCAGTGCTGACAAATTAGTTGAGAATGCAGAATGCCTTTCCTGTTAGTAGCTTTGTAGCAGGGTTTTCTAATTCTTACTGTAGCTAAAAAAACTTTGCACGAATGTGCAGCTATGTTGAAGACAGGGAACCTGAAATGCTTCCCTATAGCTTGAATAAGAGTAATTCAGTCAGGTGATACAGTTTTACATTTCATTCATCTCATCTTTGAGGATTCCACATATTATTTAAAAATGTAGTTTTTAACAACATTTTACTGAAAACAGAGATGGAGAAAAGCAGAAGAGATTGGGTAGAATATAAACCCATCTCAGCTGTGAATTCTCATCCATTTTTTCTGAGGACCCATAAACTGAAACTTGTTTTGAGTTTATTAAATGCATTTTCCTACAGTTCATTTCAGTTCCTTATTTCTTGTGGAAGAAATACCAAATTCTAGAAGACCTTTCACTACTCAGAAAGTAGGTCACTGTAGAGTAAAGATATTTCTTAGGCTTATCTTAGCAATCAGTTTGGCACAGCAGAAGCAGATCAGTTATAATTTATGTCTACCATATGGAGAGTCTGAGAAGGGATCTTCTTTCATAGCAGACTTGGCCACATCCCTTAGACTAAACATTCATCGTGCACTAGATGCAAGGGCTTTTCTATTTCCATTGGGGATGTGGATGGAGCTGGAACAAATCTTTCTAACATAGTTTCTCCTTGGTGAGTAGATGGTGTGAATCTTCATACCTAGATTTCAGAAAAGGAATTTTATTTGTGTGCATCAAAGCTGAACTGATATCCTCCAAGCCAGGATGACTGGAAGATTTGCTTCAGAATTGCACTACTGCTCCGAAACCAAACGTTAACAGATGCAGCTAGCGAGCACTGCTTTTATGATGGAAAAAGGTAGTAGGCTCAGTATTTGATTTAAATACATGACAGCATGACTACTCTATTTTTTATTGACTTTTTAGAATCACTTTTTCTGCATCTTATTTCACCTCTTTTTTTTTTTTTTTTGGTTACCACTTTTGTTTATTTTTGTAGAAAAAAATAAGAAAGTATACCTTCTAGCATACCCTATCTTCAAATATCCTCAAATCTTCTGTAGGCAAGAATTAGGTGCACTGAGATCACTACTAGCCTTGTTGACTAGCTTATCAATTTATCTGTGTTGTCTAGGATTAAGAAGTGTTTTTTATGCTATATACTTCTGAACGACACTTAGTACACCAACTGACAGCACCTAGCAGAACAGGCCTATACAATGTAAAAACTAATAATATATCATTCCATAGAGGACAGCGATGTTGTGATCATCTGTAAGAAAAAGATAGGAATTTTGATTAAATATGATGAGTATCTACACTTACAGCTTGATTATCTGTAGAAATAGAAAAGGTGGTAATAATCATGTTTGCATTGGAAAGGCTGACAAAAGACACATTCTTCTTTTTCATCTTTGAATGCTACAGAATGAAAAACATGCAATGACTTCTGTCAAGTGGAAAGGTCCTTCATAGGAGAACAGTAGTTGCTCTTCAGGAACAATTTGACAGAACATTGCCCTTTATCCTATGTGGAACAACTTGTATGAAAATGATTTTTTTTGCTGAGTTCATAAGAGTTGATACTGACCATACACATTTCTTAGAAGAATATTAACATATTAACAAGAAGGCAATAAAACTTATACCCTAACATATGATTCAGTCCAATCCCAACTGAAAGTATTAGAAAGACTCTCAGTTACTTAAAAAGGATTCAGTCAAGCCATTAGGGAAGTAGGCGTTTGAAGTTCAAGTGGTTTGTTATTAGAATGAAATTTTCAAACCATTCCTAAATTAAAAAAACTTTTAAAAAAAGCAGCAGTTAAGTAAACAGCAGAAAACCTGCAGCAAAGACTTGTAATCCGAGTGCAGTTTTAAAATCAAATTTTACTGCAGCAGATAACATAATTGATGACACACAGCTGAGGGTATAATTGTCTCAAATTACCGATATGATTGAAACAAAGTAGCAGCTGTATACTTCTGCTGCTTGTCTGTCCAGACACTGTTTCTACAACACTGTGCACTTCTAACATAACACAGGACAGACTACTTTCCTTTTGCCAGCCAGGCTGTAGGAACTCTGGAGCTGCCAAAACAGAGCAGTTTATCTGCCCAAGATGGCATGTAACAGATGCCAGCAGGGCACGACGGGCTGCCTCCACTGCTTGGTGGTGCTTCTGGGCTGGGCTGCACGAATACTTTTCGCAGGAGGAAAAGCTTTTTTATCTATTTCCTGAAATCACCAGCTTAAAACAGCACCAGAAACTTGCTTGAAGTGTCCGGAGCATTAATGTTAGGATCTCTTCAAGTATTTCTCTTAATACAGAGTTTCTTTATTTTACCGAATTGCAGTTCTACAAGGTTATTACCCAGCAGCTAGATCATGGAAAATAGGTATCTGTGCAAAAACTGATTGCAAAGGCAGTGGTGAAATGACAGATTTCTTAATGTATTAAATATAATAATAAT
>NW_009626345.1:0-220 GCF_000690535.1 Cariama cristata
CACGGGCCACACTGTGCTGGAGGTGCGAGAGGAGCTCAGGTGAGGGTCGGGGAGCAGGGCTGGGTGGAGGACACGCGTGGGGCCGGCGTGGGGCACGGCTGCGTGTGGAGGAGCTGGGGGATATGGAAGTGCCCTGAATCGGGGACCTCTGACCCCTCTCTCCTCCTCAGGAAAGCCCGGGAGAAGATGATGGATGCATCGCGCTCCATGGGCAACGGCT
>NW_009626345.1:272-1009 GCF_000690535.1 Cariama cristata
TGGAAGCCATCGCGGGCGAATATGCCCTGGTCATCAACGGGCACAGCCTGGTAGGGACCTGGGAGCGCTGGGCTGGACGGGGCACCGTGCCTGGCTGTGGGCCGTGGCCCCCACAGTCCCCCCGCTCTCCCTGCAGGCCCACGCGCTGGAGGCTGACATGGAGGTGGAGTTCCTGGAGACGGCATGTGCCTGCAAGGCTGTCATCTGCTGCCGCGTCACGCCCTTGCAGAAAGCCCAGGTGGTGGAGCTGGTGAAGAAGTACAAGAAAGCTGTGACCCTGGCCATCGGCGACGGGGCCAACGATGTCAGCATGATCAAGAGTAAGTCCTGGGGTCTGGGGAGCCGTGGGCGGGGCAGGTCGCCCCCCTCTTGCACCATCCTGCGGCCCGTGGCAGCCGCCGTCTTGCCCCGCAGGAACAAAGTCCCACTAAGGGGGTTGCCACCCCCGGTCCCCTGTGCTCCTGGCAGAGCCCCCCTGACTCCTGACGTGTCTCTTCCCTCCGCAGCCGCCCACATCGGGGTAGGCATCAGCGGGCAGGAGGGCATCCAGGCGGTGCTGGCCTCCGACTACTCCTTCTCACAGTTCAAGTTCCTGCAGCGCCTGCTCCTGGTGCACGGGCGCTGGTCCTACTTACGGATGTGCAAGTTCCTCTGCTACTTCTTCTACAAGAACTTTGCCTTCACTATGGTCCACTTCTGGTTTGGCTTCTTCTGCGGCTTCTCAGCACAGGTGCGTT
>NW_009626345.1:1221-1519 GCF_000690535.1 Cariama cristata
CTGTGGGCACAGGGGACGTGGGGGCCAACTGGGGCACGGGGCGGGCAGGTCTCACATCCCCCTGAGCGCTCTGTTCCACACAGACTGTCTATGACCAGTACTTCATCACGCTGTACAACATCGTCTACACGTCGCGGCCTGTGCTCGCCATGGGCGTCTTCGACCAGGTACGGCAGCGGGGCAGTGCAAGGGGCTCCCTGGGTGTGCAAGGAGCTGGCCCGGCTCCTCTGTGTGGCCCTCGCTATGGGAGGAAGGGCTGCCCGGGTGTCCGGGGTTGGGCTGTCCTTGTCCCTCTGCA
>NW_009626345.1:1702-2346 GCF_000690535.1 Cariama cristata
CATCTGCATCGCCCAGGGCATCTACACCTCCGTCCTCATGTTCTTCATCCCCTACGGCGTCTTTGCTGATGCCACCCGCGATGATGGCGCCCAGCTGGCCGACTACCAGTCCTTTGCCGTCACCGTTGCCACCTCCCTCGTGATTGTCGTCAGCGTGCAGGTAGGGACGCGGCCGCTCGGCCCCAAACCCCCGCGCTTGTAGCACAAAGGGCGGGAGAAGGGTTGGGTCCCATCCTGCCCTGTGGCCGTGTCGGAGCACCGGGAACTCTGCCTCCTCCTTCCCTTCTCCACCAGATTGGGCTGGACACGGGCTTCTGGACGGCCATCAACCACTTCTTCATCTGGGGAAGCCTGGCCGCCTACTTCGCCATCCTCTTCGCCATGCACAGCGACGGCCTCTTCCAGATGTTCCCCAACCAGTTCCGCTTTGTGGGTGAGTCCGAGGGGGCGAGGCGATGCCACCCACCGCGGCAGGGTCCTGTCCCAGCTGAGCCCTGGCTGGACTCGTGTTTCTCCCCCCCCTGCTCCAGGTAATGCGCAGAACACGCTGGCCCAGCCCACGGTCTGGCTGACCATCGCCCTCACCACTGTCGTCTGCATCATGCCCGTTGTGGCCTTTCGCTTCCTCAAACTGGACCTGAAAC
>NW_009626346.1:0-4374 GCF_000690535.1 Cariama cristata
GGGGAGGGAGGGGGTTAACAGAGAGCGTGTGCTGCCTGTTTTAAGAGCCGGCCCAGCGTTAAACGGTGACAGAACATAATGTTGAAACAATGAAAAAATCCATTTTGAGGATCCCTGAAAAAGAGGGAGAGGCCTATTCTAGACTCATGATAGAGTTAAACTCTTAACTGCTGCTTTTCAGATTTAAAATGTTTACAGGCTGAATATGAATTCAATTTTACAATCTCCCTCTACAAATGTGGCTTTCACAAGGGAAAATTATTGTCATAGGTACTATTTATACTACTTTGTAAATATTATTTCTGGAAAACGTAGAAGCCAAATTTCTTGTATCTGATTACTTAACAAAAAACAAAACTGGGAGTTCACTTGTTCTTAATAGCTAGAAGATTCACATACTTTGTATTCAGGACTTATTTTCAAATAAGGTATGACATTCTGCCTTTATTGCTCGGTTTGCATTGATTAAACTAAGGCACAGCAAAACCAACTCTCAGGTAGCAAAAGCAAGATCCCTGTCAAAGGCAGCATCATTACAAATCATGCTGATAAAGTAAACAAGTGAAATTCTCTTAAATAATTCATACACACAGGTCTGACATCAAAAGCCTTCTCTCAAACAGCACCACAGCAAAGTGTAACTGCTTGATTAATCTAGAAAAATATTAACTGTACACAAAGAATACAGTTAGGAGGAAGAGAGGGCAAGAGAGGAGACAAAATAATGGTTAGTATTATAGGAAGTGCAATAGCACTTCAGTTTAGTCAAGTTAACTTGAAGATTTGCAACAGGAGAATAGGCACCCTAGTTATCAGGAAAGCAAAAGACATTTACAAAGAAAGGACAATAGACATAAAAAGACACGCAGCAGAAATAAACGACTAACACACTCCGGAATGTGTTTGTTATCAGTAAAATATACCAACATACACAGGAAGGATTTGCATCAATCTTCTTAGTGCTGATACTGAAGACTGAGGTTCAGGAGCTGTAGGTCTGAACAGAACAAAAGCCTTTCACTACAAGGCTGATGACGTGAATCCTATGAACAAGGTGGGTTTCTGACTAGGCTACCTAGAAAGGAAGTGTTTGCAATTCTTAACTGCGTTGCAGGATTTTAACCCATATAGTTATGTTTTCTCAGCTAGCTAAAAAAGTAAGACCTCTGAGATTCATGTTTCTTGTTGGATCTCTGTGAAATTAAGCTAATGTCCCTGTTAAGCTTCCTTAAACAGTTTCACAAAGGACATAATTAATTGGGCCATTAATCTTTATATTACATGCACTAACCTTTTCTCCACACAGATGTATACCAGTCATATGATTCCATGGAGGTTTTATTAATTCTAAAAAATTCACAGAGTAGAAGATAAAAAGCTGTCATTCACTGAAACACGAAGTGTGAGAAAGAAAATATGTAAGAACCATGACACCAGTAACAGTCAGAAGCACTAAAGGTGCCATTGAAGCCAGCTGGTTCACTGGGAAGCTGTTAGCTTTCTCTCAGTTTTTACTCCACAATAAAGTAAAATTCTCAACAATTCTTACTGAATTTATTGCCAGATCACACATTAAATTTAAAAGGTCAGGCCTGACTATAAACAAGAGAGGAATCAAGTTCAATCTCTTCACCTCCCAAACACTGTCCAAACGTCCTTATGTGACTTTTACAACAGAAACACTTCCCATGAGCAATCTGCACAGGTTGTACTGGTCAGGTAACAGTTTTAACCAGCTCAGATTGAGATCGAAGCTTGAATCTGTAATCACAAAGACAGGACACACTGGTGACAGCATTTGTTTTCTTAGTCATTGGTTACTATTGGTTCTCTGATCTTATTTATGCAAATTAAACAACTCAACTTTATTGTCTATAGGTACTTCCCTGGTATTAGCTCTATGTACTCTTTTAGCTCCAGAATTTAAAGGAGGGAATTTTTAATCCATTTTGTAGGATAGTTGCTAAAGCTACATAAATGACCTCAAAAGACTAAGCTGGGATTATGGGAGAGTTCACAGATACAGACATGACAAGAAGCAGAAGGAAGAACATACCCGAAGGACCTTCTTCCACAGCAAGGGGCTGGCCACGGTATAACAGCACTGGGAGTTCTCCAGTGTATAACGTTGTGTAGAGATGGGGTCAGGAAGGCCAAGGTGCAGATGAAGCTAAACTTGGCAAGGGATGCAAAGAATAATAAGGGCTTCTATAGGTATGTCAGCCAGCAAAGGAAGATCAAAGAAAGCATACCACCCCTGACAAACACGACTGGCAAACTGGTAACAGCAGATGAGGAAAAGGCTGAGGTGCTCAACAAATTTTTTGCCTCAGTCTTCACTGGTAACCGGTCTTCCCACCCTCTTCAGTGGATGAACCACAAGACAGGGACTGCGGGAGCAAAGTCCCTCCCACTGTAAGAGAAGATCAGGTTTGTGACCACCTGAGGAACCTGAACATACACAAGTCTGTGGGACCTGAAGAGACACATCCCAGAGGCCTGAGCGAACTGGTTGATGTAGCTGCAAAGCCACTCTCCATGATATTTGAAAAGTCATAGCAGTCTGGTGAAGTCCCTGGTGACTGGAAAAAGGGAAACACTGCACCCATTTTTAAAAAGGGTAGAAAGGAGGACCCTAGGAACTACAGATCTGTCAGCTTCACCTCTGTGCCTGGGAACATCATGGAACTGATCCTCCTGGAAGCTATGCTAAGGCACATGGAGGACAGGGAGGTGATTCAAGACAGCTGGCATGGCTTCATGAAGGGCAAGTCCTGCCTGACCAACCTAATAACCTTCTATGATGGAGTGACTACCTCATTGGACAAGGAAAGAGCTATTGATGTCATCTATCTGGACTTCTGTAAGGCCTTTGACATGCTGCCCTACAACATCCTTCTGTCTAAATTGGAGAGATATGGATTTGATGGATGGACTGTTGGGTGGATGAGGAATTGTTTGGATGGTTGCATCCAGAGGGTAGCGGTCAATGGCTCAATGTCCAGAGGGACACTAATGACAAGCTGTGTCCCTCAAGTGTCTGTATTGGGACCAGTACTGTTTAATATCTTCATCAATGACGTAGACATTGAGATCGAGCACACCCTCAGCAAGTTTGCAGGTGACACCAAGCTGAGTGATGTGGTTGACACACCTCACGGGCAGGACACCATCCAAATAGACCTGCACAAACTTGAGAAGTGGGCCCATGTGAACCTCATGAGGTTCAACAAGGCCAAGTACAAGGTCTTGCATCTGGGTTGGGGCAACCCCAGATATCAATACAGGCTGAGAGATGATGTGATCGAGAACAGCACCATGGAGAAGGCCCTGGTGGATGAAAAACTGGGACATGAGCCAGCAATGTGTGCTTGCAGCCCAGAAAGCCAGGCATATCCTGGGCTGCATCAAAAGAAGAATATCAGCAGTTCAAGGGAAGTGGCTCTGTCCCTCTACTGTGCTCTGGTGAGACCCCATCTGGAGTACGGTGTAGAGTTCTGGAGTCCTCAGCACAGGAAAGACATGGACCTGTTGGAGTGGGCCCAGAGGAGGGCCACAATAATGATCAGAGGGCTGGAACACCTCTTCTAGAAGGAAAGGTCAAGAGAGTTGAGATTGTTCAGCATGGAGAAGGGAAGGCCCTGGAGAGATCTTTTTGTAGCCTTTTAATACTTAAAGGGGGCTTATAAAAAAGATAGAGACAGAATTTTTAGTAGGGCCTGTTGCCATAGGACAAGGAGTAATTGATTTAAACTAGAAGTGGCTAAATTTAGATTGAATATAAGGAAGAAATTTTTTACACTGATGGTGATGAAACACTAGAATGGGTTGCCCAGAGAGGTGGTAGATGCCTCATCCTTGGAAACATTCAAGGTCAGGCTGGATGGGGCTCTGAGTAACCTTATCTAGTCAAAGATGTCCCTGCTCATTGCAGGGCGGTTGGACTGGATGACCTTTAAAGATCCCTTCCAACCCAAACTATTCTATGTTTCTATGAGACAGCTCAGAAAGGCTCTGTAAGTAAGAAATGGCAGCCAGGTCTAAATTCTGGTAGGGTCATTTCTACAGACTGGAAGAGTCTGGCACTGGAAGGCACAAAGATACGCTAGAGTTGCTGCTGAACAGCTACTGCTGTGTAGACACATTTCTCTGCTGATCTTTGTAGGAGTGCAGCACAGAACTTTACACCTGGACTCTGTCAATGCACTGCAAGGTACATGTCAGTGCACTGATAACAGTGTAAGAAAACCAGATCTGGTTCATGACAAATAAGAATTGGTAAGTGGAACAAAACAATTACAATCATCCAGCTCTTCTAACCTGATGTCAGCATTTAAGGCTGGGTCAGCCCTTAAAGTGGGTGGCAGATGCTCT
>NW_009626347.1:0-1128 GCF_000690535.1 Cariama cristata
TGTGGTGACACCACTTCGGAGCTGCCGAACAAAGGCGGCAGAAAACCCTCGCCATGTACCGGGGAGGGGGGAGTGGGCAGCGGTAGGGGGGCAGCGAGCTGAGCCATCTTGGTGTCCCTCATCTTGCTCTCCAGGGCCAGCGGTGGCCATCCCTGTCCCCTTCCCATCAGTTGCTGGCCGGGCAGGACCTTCTCCACCAGGTCCTACCTCCATCCCCGGCTGCGAGGGATGAGGAAGGGCCATTTCTTGCCCCCTCCACACCTCCTCTTCCACCAGGACGTGGGGTTTGCAGCAGCAGGATCAGACCCAGGGAGCAGCTTCACCCGAGGAGCGGGATGCCTTCAGCAGCATCGTGGACCGGGTTGTACCCACACGGTTTTACGGCTCCCTGCGAGGGTCTCCCAGCACCCTGTGCTCCCCCTCTGCTCCCCGGGGCTGAGCCCTGCTAGACCAAGACCCAGAGCATAGGTGAGCCCATTAACCGCCTCCTCCTTTCGCATGTGAAGGGTTCATTGGGCTTTTTTTTGTCTCTTCCATAGCTTCTTGTTACCAACTCTGCAATGATTTGGCTTATCGCGCTTAGATCCCAGCTGTGTAAAAATACAAAACTAAGGGGGGGGCAAAAAACAGCAAAGTGCTTTTGAGCAGAGCTCAGGAGGGTGTGGGGTTTGCTCAGGCCGGTTTTGATCTGAGCCTTGTGCCTTCAAGGAGAGCACGGGAGGGCTGGCACGGCCACTGTAGCCAGGACCGAGTTACACGCCAGCACAAAAAAAGGGGTCGGACAGCAGAGTTTGAAGTCCATGGGAAAGCGATTTGAGAGATTTCAGCCGGGGGAAATCTCAGGATTTCTCTCCCTGGCGTGTCGGTTTATCTCCTCGAGGTCTCATTTCGGGGAGGATGCCGTACTTTGTTTCGTCTGATCGTTTTGACTCCGGCGCTCACATCTATCTGACAAGCCATTCTGTTCAAAGATGACACCGCTGCGATGAAGTCTGTGATAATTTCCTCAGTCCTTGCAATCAATGTCCTCTCCCGCAAAGGCTGCCTTCAGCTCCAGTGGTATTTTTAGTTGGGGGAAAAAAAAAAACCAAATCACACCCAGAGACGTGGTTTTCTCTTTCGGAGCTC
>NW_009626347.1:1181-1392 GCF_000690535.1 Cariama cristata
TCTTTTGGCTGCCTCCTCGGGCTTCCCCAACTGGGATGTCCGCTTGCGTTTGAGTAGGAGGAGGAGGGGGAAGGATCAGGCCAGGCAGATATTTTGGGGATGGGGGGGCAGGATTTCGCTAGCAGTGGGATTTCCCTTCCCCAACCAGGAGGTCACCGTGTGCCTTGCAGGGAGGAGAAGGACCTGGCCAGCCCTGTGTCTGGTGGTACCC
>NW_009626348.1:0-17785 GCF_000690535.1 Cariama cristata
CGGTCTAACCCTCCCTCCCCAACCCCCCCCCGGAGACATAATAATAATAATAATAATTCTGAAACCGGGGGTGAAGGGAAAGACATTTTTCTTCTTTTTTTTTTTTTTTCCCTCCCCTCCTCTAAATAAATCGAATTAGCACGTAGCCGCTGCAAGAGGAGACAAAAACCGTGAGTAGCAGGCCGCCTGTTTAAAAAAACGAACGGTAGCTCCATCCCTTTTTCTCTTCCCTCCGGCCTCTTCCCCCGTGGTGATGCCACCCCGACAAGCACTCGGAGCCTCTCAGCCCCAGGAATATTTACAGTGCTTTCCATTTGTGGACATGAATCTACTTTTTCGATCCCACCTACCAAACCCATCCCCTGCCACCTGCTTCTTTGCGGGGCACCACACGTCGCGCCGGCCGTGACCCCCGTCGGTGCAGCTCCTGGCTGTCTATGCTGAAAAGAATAGCCCAAAGCACAGCTATTTTATTTTTTTTTCCCCTGCCTCTTCCAGTCATATGATGATTTGTTCATGTAAGTGGGCTGTGTGGCTAGAGGGATTTTTTTGTTTGTTTGTTTGTCAGCAACAAGCGCTGAGTGTATTTATGGGCGATGCTGCGATTTTTGTGGCGTGAAAGGTTTCAGTTGTGCAGAACTCATCGGTACCTGGATCAGTGTGCAAGAGCTGTTTGTATCTCGCATATAGTGCTGTATGCGCACGCGTATTTAATAGATATCTTCACGGTGAGGCAGCACACACAACACACAGAAGCTGATGTGTAGGCTACGTAGTTTTTTTTCTAAAACAGATGGCACAGTCCAGCTGTGCGGTAGTCCCCAGTGGTATAGCTAGATCAGCGGAGGAAAGACATCATGCTCTCCTGATAAACTGACTTTTCTGAAACTAGGAGACCACCTAGCTAGGGGTAAAATCTTGTCCTCTGACCTCTGTGAAGAACTTTGGCAACAAAAAAGGACCTATAGCTGAAAATATGTGCAGTAAGTTATGCCAGGTATTTGGCAGCCATGTGAAGGACGTTAGGTTTGAGAACATGATCCGTGGTAGCAACCCAAACCTAATTGCATTTCTGTGTAGGTAAGTGGAGAATCGTGATGTAAAAGCACTTGCTTTTCTTTGATTTTTTTTTTTTCTTTTGCTGTTTAGATTCAATTTCTCCTATTAAAGCTATTTATAATTTTTACAGAGAGACCATTGTGATTTATTGACCTGTCAGATAGGGTGCAGAGTGCCGAGAGATTCCCACAGAAGGTTTGTGACTTTTCTTCTAGCTGTAACGTGTAAGAGATTAATGAACTTCAGAGTGCTACCAAAGTACCGCACTAAAAAAAAAAAAAGACCCTTTTCTCTTCCAAAACACAAGAAAAGTCAGACTTCACATCCCGAGTAAACGAAAATTTCACAGTAATCTAAGACAGTGTACATTCTTGATACACAGTTCATAGACAACATATGGCATTCTTGCTAAGATTTTAGTGATGTGGACTTCTGTAACATATCAGAGGGAGGAAAATTCTTGGACTTGAGTCAAAAAAACAGCTGCTTTTTTGTGAAGCTAGGAAGAAACTTTTCCAGAGGCGGATTATTCTGTGGTTTTCTGTGATAGGGGTGTCCTGAATCTCTGATTAAATAGCTGCCGAGTCAGGTACGGTGCATTGCACTGGGTTCTACAGGGATGGTACCTGCGAGTTGGCAGTGCCAAGGGTGGGCAGGGAAGTTCAAGTGCGCTCAAGCCCATATAGGAGTCTTTTTTTGCCCTGTCAATTTGATAGCAATGTTTCCTTTTGGCAGCTTTACAGCAGAGTCAAGGTGACGGTTTCTCATTTGTCTTCAGCCTTCAAGATAAAATTCGCTGTAATTATTTTTATGTAGTGTGTTTATGGGCTGTCTGATGTCAGCTGAGACTCTGATAAGACGTCCAATGTTCTCTTTCAAAGTCCAACTGGAACACAGGTAGTATTTACTGATTCATCAATCCCTTTTGGAAGAATTTCAATTCCTTAAATTTCCAGTAACCAAAGACACGGAATAGGTGAGGTCTTTAACGTTTTATTTGAGAAATAAGTAGATGTAGCCTCCATTCTTATGGGAAGAGTGGAGGAATGGGACTTGAACGCATCATCAAGGGCTTAGAAGTAGCAGGCAAGTAAGTGCTAGAATTTTATCCTTTTTGTAACTCATTTTCAACGAGTTCGGTTTTCGTGTGACTTTCCTAGGCGCCTGTAGTATTTGTGGGGTTTTTTTTTCCCCATAATGTAGGGCCTTTTGTACTCATTGTTTCTGCTGATGTGAACTCAAGCATAAATATGCACTGACTAAGTATGTGGTGGGTTCCAGGGCTTATTCAGTGGGGCATAACAACCCGTTCTTACTACGTGAGATGGGGCTAAGTGCAACTCAGAGGATGGAAGATTGTGCTACAGATTTTAGCAAAAACCTGGTTATACTAGAGCTGGCTGAGGGTGGGCTGTGAGGTATAAGCAGACTACTTAACTGCCGTGTTTTGTAGCCCCAGGGTTAAAAATGTGGGGTATACTTATGTTTTTAGTAACAACAGCAGGAAAGTGAAAACAAAAAGCAAACAAAAAGGAGTAAGTATAAAGTGCAAGAAAGCACAGAGATGATAGATTGTCATTCTAGTTGCAGCAGAGGTAGTTCCTAAAACAATTGCAGTGGCTGATGTTTCGTTTGATTTTGATGAAGCGTATCCTGCACACTTGCTGATTAACATTCCTAGAAAATTAAACATGTCATTACATTTAGAGTGATAAGACTTTTTTGCTTCTGAAACTGTGTCCTCCCCCCTGCTCCATGCTTCTGCCTGGCATCTTTAAGAAAGCGTCCCCGTGGCTCTCCCTTGGTTGTTCCCCTCTTATAACTTTATGAATAAGTTTGTGAATTTCACCACAATTAAGCAAGGAAGGAAAGGTCTCAAAGGATAAAGTTTCTCTGAGCTTTGTGAAAATATTTTTAGAGCCCATGCTGAAGGAAGGACTCTTGACGGGGGTTATCCCCTCCTGCACGTGTGAAATTCGGGAGGGAGCGTGATGTGAGAGAGCGGGGCTGGTTTAGTTCTGCTGCTCATGTAACTACCAAATATGAACAGCTATGGCTTTTATTCCCTTTAAATACCAGCCAACAGCTTCTCTGCTAAGCAAAACTGCTGCGATATCTACAGACTGTTCAGTGTACTCCGTAGTTTGTTTTGAATGAGTTAATACACGTATTTCCTGAATTTTGCAGCAGATGCTGCTTGGGACTTATTGGAAACAGGTTAAAGCTGCGAAGTTAGTTTCTGCGTTTGAAAACACATTTGTCAATTCAGTCCAAGGCCTTTTCTACAGCAAAAAGTTTGATAGCTTACTCATACTTGTGTCATTCGAGTGATACATTCTTGGCCTATTTTGCGCCAGCAGGGATGCACTTACTAGTGCATCTATTAAATGCTGTTCCCGACAGTGGAAGGAAATAACTATTTTTGTGTGTGTCACCTTCTTTTTTTTTGTGCTGTGGCTTGTTCCCATATAGCTGTATTGATTAAAAGTCGTTCCGGTAATCAACAGAGTTTAAGACTGGTAAGCCTGGAAATAGCATAGGCCACTGAATTGGGAGCCTGAGCTCCTTGGAGAACTACTTTGCTATTAAATCAGTTGTGGTTTTTAGAGTGTAACAGCCTGAGTAAAGCCTTACTGTAGAATTGGAGACAAAGCAATGATGATTTTAACTCTGTTGTCAGAAGCGAGCTACGTCTTGGTGGGTGAAACTCAAAAGAGGGATGCAGGTAAGCTTGCTGCTTAAAAAAAATCTGTGCTAGCTGTGGCGGATTAGGACAGCAGTGCACGGAGTTCATTTTGAAAGGACGGTTACTGTAGCTGTCATGGATACAAGTTTATGGAGTGCCTAAAATACCCTAATGCTTTCAGTTAACCAGAAAATGGTGATATATCTCACTTTTCCCCCTCTTATCTCTTCCTCCTCTTTATTGGATGGAGTTCTTATTTAACCGAAGAAGTAAGTATATTTTTTCAGTCCCAATCCAGTCCATCAGTTTTATGATTCTGAAACTCCGCTGTGTTTTCGCTTCTTGCCTTTCATAGGTAGGTGTTTGGTGTGGTAGCTGCTTATGCAGGGAATACAATTTGTTTCAGCCAGATTAAATCATTTGTTAGTGCATCTGATTCAAATTTGTCTCTAGCTTCACGCTGATCAGCTAAGTGATTCTAATGAGGTGTTCTCCTCTGTTCTCTACCCAAGCATTTCGGAGTGTTTTGCAAACATGTGGCGCCTTTTAATAGCCACAACAATTTTCTTTATTTTTGAATGATGTAAGTCCAAAGAATTAAGTAATGTTTTTGAAATAACACAGCCTGTGGTAGAGAACAAAACAACTTTGTTGTCTTAGATGCTACTCCTATATTACAACATATTTATTTTTCTGTATGTTCTTTACTATTCTGTGATTCTTTACTATGACCTGATCTCTTTAGTTCACATTGAAGTGGCTTACTGTGCCATTACTGATTTCTTACTTTTTTTTTTTTTTTTAATGGGGAATTGTACTATCATGTATATAGATGTGAAGTAGCAGTCTTCTAACCGGCCATCAAATCCAAAGGGCTTGCAGTGAATTACAGAGAAGTTTCTCAGATCACGGTGGGATATAAGCAAAGGTTTTTCCCCCTCTTCTCTTGTATTTCCTCTCACTCTAAGCAGAGTTTCACTTTGAGTTTCAGGTTTGCTTTAACCTCAGGAACTCAAAGCATAACTAAGTGGAAACCACTGAGTTTCTTTTCAAATGTTACATAGCTCTGCTATCAAAGCCAAGTTAGATCTGTTTGTGAGTTTGTTTGAGATCTATTATGAATAAAGGCATGATGTGGGTCCTGTTTGAAGAGGGAATATGCAAAAGACGGGGGAGGAAGACAGGGATGCTGGGGTCTCATTTGTGGAGATGGGTGTGTACTAGGAAGACAGGGAAGGCGAGATCTTGTTTTGGGTAGTCAAAGAGCAGCAGTAAAATTGTTGGATATATGGGTGCATACCAGAGTGTCAACACTTTGTACCGAGAGGGCTGTTTTCCCGTATTCTGTTGATATCACTTCTTTTATGTACTTCATCTTGATAGTTGAAATCTATCAAGTTTAATTAAGGATAGGTGAGGCCAGTAGAACACCATCAGTCTGTTTATGAGCACCAGGGTGCTGCCTTCGTGGTGGGGTAGCCCAGCAAAAGAATAATATAATAATAAAAAAAAATTGGCACCTTTTGGTATTGAGTCGGCTTTGGAAAGGAGGGGTAGATCAGATGAATCCTTGCTCTCTGCAACTCCATGGAATAATTTGCAAAGCTTCATTAAAGGAGCTTAGAGGGATATTTTTGTTTGGTGAATGGGATCCTGGCTTGGGAGATGGAAGACCTGGATAAGTCACTTCACTGGCTTTGCAACTTCATTTCCTCAGCCAGAAAATGGAGATAATTATTTTTACTCTTACTAGTAATCCTTCAAGAGCTCTTGATGAAAGGAGTGTTTCGCAGGACTGAGTGGTCCATCCACCCACTGCTGAGCCTGCCTGGGGTACCTCGGGGCTTTCCCGCGGTGCAAGCCGAGATGCGGGGCGGGCAGGCAGGCAACGTCGGTGGTGCTGGGGCCGGCCGGGGGCGGGCAGGAGGTGGAGGGCAATGGGGCCGCAGGTAACGGCGCTTTGGCCGGCTGAGGTCCGGCATTTGCCAGCTGGCATGTTACCTGCACCGAGGGCTTGAGGAATCACCTTGCCTTCCATCCTGGGGCAGAGCCGAACGCGGTGCTGGTGGAACGCTGTCCTGCTTCCCACCGGGATCCTGCCCTTGTGCTGAGGGGTAGGGGCATGGCCCCTGAGCGTGCCTGGGGCCTGCCGTCCCTGGGCATAGCTTCGCCAGAGTTTTGCCCTTGCAAAATTTACAAACTGGTTTTGTCGGTGGGATTTCGGAAACAAGTGGCATTAATATATGGGTGGAAGATGCTGTCTTTTAAAGCCTGCAAGTTGACTCGATCCTACTGACGTGATTGTCAGACCTGACGGCTAGTCTTGTCCTCTTACGTTTGCCTTCCCGAATTGGGAATGTCCCTTAGCGTGGGCCATGCTCCTGGTGCTAGCACGAGCACACCTGAAGATAGACTGTTCCTTATGTGAGGGACTGCTCACAAGAGAAAATATCTGCACTTTTCCTTGCTGTTTCAGGGCTTGACTCAAACCATATTAAGAGCAATATTTAGATTCCTGTTGTTTTTGATGGACTGTGGATGAAGCACTAAAATTTGCATGAGTCGGATTTCCAAAGATGCGAAGGCATGAAAGGATGAAGGTGTAGGAAGAGCCATGCCTGGCGTTTGGGTCCAAGACTGCCTCCCAGATTTTTGACACTCTTGCTTTCAATAACTTCCAACGTACATCTAAGACGCAGCTTCTGATCAATGTTAACCAGAAAGGACCTTTGTTAGTTGTTGAATAAACCTCGATTTGATCATCTTCTCTCCTTCTGAAAAGCAAACCTTGTCTATTTTTAAGAAATTGAGCAATTGGGGGCTATAAGAGGAACTGAATGTGTTGTAAATTTAACAGGGGCAAATGCAGTCTGTGTTTTCTTAGAATAGAAACTAAGTTCATGCATGTGTATGTATCGTTGTGACGACCTAAAAGACTTGAAGTTACAAGTTGTGGGCTGCTTTTCCACTTCTCAGTATGGCTGCGTAGCAAATAAATGAGGGATTTTTGTCAGAAATGGTGTCTTCAGATCTTGTCAGTTGAACTCGAAGCCAGGATTTTGCCAATCACATACTTTGTTAAGGATTTACTGGGCTGGAAGGAGAATCAGCTAACAAGAATCTAGATGGTTCTCTGTGTATTATTTTTTTTGTCTGAGGTAGGATGAAACCACTTGTTATGGGTCTGTAGGGCTAGTACAGTGGAGGATTTTTCTTAAGATTATGCTTTTTTCCACACCCAAAATCATTCCAAAACATTTCGGTGCATGTTGCAGTATCCAGTTTGTGTGTTTTATGGTCATAGGTCGTCAACGTCACAGCTGCGCAAAGCATGTAAAGGAGAGGAAAAAGGGCAAGTGGATCTCTTTCTTCATGCAAGGCCTGTTTTTTTTACCACTAAAAAAAGATTAAATGGCAAAACATCACGTATATCTGGATAACACCTCATTCTCTGTTGCTCTGTTTCAAGAGACCTGGGAAATGCTTGTTTGAATAAATTGCGGATCCTGTGATTTTTTCCGCTGTCCCTTTTTTTCCCTTGCCATCTAGTTTAAAGTTACTTTTTGGCTTTTGGATTTTTGGTGTGAATTTGGTGTGAAATAGTGTTTGCGCAAGTTTTCCTCTAAAAGGCAAAACCAGTTGTAGTTTTTGCTGCCCCGTCACTTGCGTTAGCGGCTGCTGCTCTGAGTCTTGCAGAGGAGGCATCGGAGGGGTTTAAAATGGTCCGTTCTTTTGTTAAATCTCAGTTACCATGGGCTTTTTGTTTGTTTGGCCCAAGATTGTCGTGAAGATTCATAATTTGGAGGAATTGCTGCCAACTTTTTCTTTGGGTTATTCTTTCTTTAGTAGAGAGAGAGAGATCTAGGTATATTGCCTGATCTGGCTTTTCTTCCAGACAGTCAGATGTATTATTGGGAGGGAAAGGTCTTTTCATGAAATCATTTTATAACGATTTCTCTGTTGGTTTTCAAGGCCAACAGAAAACAAACAATAAAAAATTCCTAGCTTGATGACTGTAATGTTTTTATAAATGCCTGTATCTATGTATGTTGGAAAAGGATTTGTCTCCATGCTTGATTCTTCTCTTTAAAGATTCAGATTAGCCCTAGAAGTGTTTACTCAGATGTGATGAATTACAAGTGGATGAAATTACATTGTTGTCAGATTGACTCATCGTCCTGCTTCGCTCCCCCAGTTGAGAACATTGACTTCCAGCTCTGAAGAGTTTGCTCACTCGAAGACCAGGGTTTTTTACACAAATGACATACCTCCCTTGTTAGAGATCTAGAGGGTTTTGATAGCTGGGTTTTGAGATGATAATCACAGATAAGAGGAAAAAAGACCAGGAGATAGGACAGCTGGAAGAGAAAGAAGAGCGATACACATCTCTCTGCCTTACTTACGACAAGCTTCTTGCCAAAAAAGACGGACAGGGTCGTTGAGCGAGGTGAGGAGAGTTGGGAATGGTTTAGGATGCATCAGCTGGCAAGCAGTTTGAAATGCCCTGATGCCGCATAAAGCATTGCCCCAGCAGCTGGAGCATGTGGCAGTGAGAGATCGGTTACCTTGGTGTGGTTGCATCTCTTACGCAGTTGCTGTGTTTGAGTCTCCAGGTCTTCGTGCCTTTTATAATCAATGATGAGAGCGTTGCTTGGTGGCTAGAACGTCCTGCATCCTGGTGGTTCCCTTCACTCTGTATAAAAGATCTTCTTTTTCTAGTTCTGTGGTTGATAAATAATAGGGCTATGGTTATTAGAAGTAGGTTTTATTTTTGTAGTCTTCTAAAATACTTTAGTCTTAGGAAGAGGAGACTGTAGATGTGAGGGAGTTTGGACTGAGGGCCTCTAGGAGAACAATATCTGTTTCTGAATATTTCTGCATAATTCTGTGAGAGTTTTCACAGCAAAGTGAAGAGGAAAATTGTTCCTTGCTATGCTCAGCATTTTGCTAAATACTGTTTGTTCCCAACAGCTAAAACAGCCTGAATACCCTGAAGGCTTCTTACTAACCTATAACTATGTTCATGCCTTTCTTGCCACAAGGGTCGTTTCTCTCAGTAAAAAGCCAAAAAATTGCACGCTGCCAAGTGCATGGCATGGGTGTTGCCAACAAACTGCTCATGCTAAGCGGTGTTTATGAGGCTGCCTTGCTTTGGGGAAAACTTTCAGTGGAAACTAGCTGCTGTGAAAGGAAAATCTGGTCTGATGGAAGTGTTTGGTTGCATCTGAGTGCTCTGTACCTTCAGGTGGACAGGATCTGCAAACTCCTTGTGCCAAAAGTCTGTGTTCTAGTAAACGTTCTGTTACCTCGAGCTTTATGAAACTCTGAAAATAGTTTAAATGGGCTGTGGGCACGGGGAGAGGATGGTCCTTCTCGCAGACTTTGGCATTGCCAGCTCTGATAACACGAAGGTCAGTTATGTTTGGAGACCATTTCGTGGCTAACCTGCCTTCAGAGTAACGGTTTGCTGTGTCTGCGATTGAACGGTTTAGATAAGATAGGAGAGATTTGTATCTTTGAATCTTGAAGAAATGAAAATAGGACTCTCAGTCTGGTCCGAAAGCTGAAGATCTTGTCTTAAGTTCCTGGTGAGAACCTGAAGTAAGGTTGACGTGACAGTACCACAGGATTGCAGGCCAGGGTTTGGGGAGGAAGGGGAAAGAGAGGTGGTTTATCTGCTCTTCGCAGACAAGAGCTTGTTATTCTCTGTCCGGGTGACTTGAACAGAGATTAAGGAAAACAACACGTGTGTTTCCATGAGCAGGCACATTCCCTTGGTGAGAAGCGTTCAGGAAATTTGTTGTGGGGCCCTGTGTAATGCCACGGTTCTGCTGCCATGGAAGCAGTCTGGTAAATCCCCAGCCCAAGCTCGGGAGAGACTTTCCTGATGGTGATGTTTTACCGCCTGCACAGAAAGGGCCAAAGAATTTCGTACACAAACTTTAAATATATGTATGTTAAGGCACAGAGTTGTTCTCCTGATTTACATTTCGGAATTTAAGCTTTCCCTTTGCAACTTAATCTAACTCAAATGAATATAAATGCAGCTTTATAAAATTATTTCATTGCTGGGAAGAAAGATATTTGTACGCACTTACGGCGCCTGGAATTACGATAGGAGGAGGCTTGTGGGCCAGCGCAGGCATCTTAACCACTGCTTTCTAGCCCCGTTAAATACCTACAGCTGATCTAAAGTAACACTTAGATTGCATTTTATAGCTCTGAAAAATATATGCTGGTTTCCCTCTGTAAAAATTAAGCTAGAAATGTTACTGCGCTGCTGGAAGTGAGCTGTCGCTCCTTCAGCCTCTCACGCTGTTGGCTTTGGAACTTGGGGACGACAGGCATTGGCAAAAACACTTATTTTGCAACAGAAACATCCGTTATACTTAATGCTTTGCCTCCCAGACACCTTTTGGTAGGTTGTGAGAAAAGCCTGCCCTCGGGTCTCCAAGGTGCTGTAGGTTTTTTTCCCTCTGATGATTTCTGATTGGCAATAGAGATATTGCTGGCAGATTGAAAATGTGTGGGCGATGTCAAATGAACTGTTATTTCAAAATGCACGCAGAAGACCCTGCTGATTTGGTTGTATTAGTTTCCATTTATTCTTAATTTCTAAAAGTTATGACTCTATTATTTTTATTTTTTTGGGGGGGGGGAACAGAGCAGCTACAGAATCAACAGATTGCTGCTCTTTCCAGCCGCGACAGTCAAGGCTGAGCTTGTGTCATGAAAAACTCTGGGCTTTGTCACCTCTGAAGACAGCCAGGAGCTATCTAAAGATGGAAAAAAGTTGCACTTGTAGCCGCGTTCCAGTTCCACAAAGATCTGTGCAAACTGTATTTAGCTTGTGGGGGAATAACAACCATATTTATTTCTTGAATAGTACCAAGAATGATAGTACTGCATGTTTCGGTGCCTAAAAAAATGAGGTGTTTTCTCTGTGTTTTCTCCTTTAACTTCCTCGGCGGCAGGATGCGTGGTGTCCGTGGCGCAGCAAGGGTTTCGTGGTGGTTGATCAGAATCTGGCAAGGCCATGTGGAAGCGGGGTGGCAAAGTGAGCTCAGTGTGAAATGGGGCTGGCCCGGTGGGAAGAAAGCTGTTCTCTGACATGTAAAAGAGTTAATTACGGTTTGGGGAGTGGAAAGAGTTTCCTGAAGCTGAGCACTACTCAAATTAGCAACCCTGTGCAGATACACAACGTTTCTCGGCTGGTCATCTCTCTTTTGGCCTCTTGCTGAAGATGTAGTGGAAAAGAGAAGATTTTACTTTGCGTCTTTTGTGTGCAGTTTAGTTACACAACTTGTTTCTTTGGATTTTTTGGTTCTTCCCCTTTGCTTTCTCCCACATCTCCGTTCTCCAGACTGCCAGCTACATCTACTGCTTGTATTCGCTGAAGTGGGAAAGTTTCGAAGTACAGAAGCTTTGCCAAAGTTTTTTTTGTGGTTTTTATCCAAGCTAACTACTTCTATTTCTGTGGTTTACTTGGGGCTACATATTCATCTATATGGAGATGATGATCAGAGTGGAAAATGTGGGCATTTCATATTTGGCCTAGTAATTACTTCTCATTCTGTAGAAAACAAAACAAACATAAGTCCTGCGTACTCTCAAACTATCTGGTTGTCAGACCTCTTTTGCAGAAGCTCCCTATTGTATCCTTTTTGTAATGGACTGATGATGAGTGGGTTTATTCCCTTGCGCAACACTTCTCAAAAAAAAAAAAAGATGTTTGTCTGTTCATCTCTTCTTCCATTGTTCATCTTTTGTTCCTTTGTGGTGAAACTCTTTCTCCAGTTTCTACTATTTCATACAGGCTGAATGGTTACCTATATTTAAAGGTATTTGTAAAGTGCCTCTAGCAGAAGAGTTTCAGCAGCTCAGTTCTTGCAACTCTACTAATTGAAATGGAAAGAAAGACCATGCTTGTATTTCTGGCTGACTGTGTTGGGTCGTTATTTAAGGGGCGAGGTAGGACAGGGGCTACTGTTGAAGAACTCTGGAAGATTTGCCCAAATTTGCTGTTAATGGGATAGGGTATTTTCACCCCTCCCTCCTCTCACTCTTCTCCTTTCTCTTCACTTTGCAGGACTGCTTCAACTCCTTTGTCATCTCGCAATGCGCGTCCGTGTCACAACCTGACACTGCGGGGAACTGCTAGTCTGAGGCTGACTCTTTGCTTTTCCTGCAGGCTGAGTCCACAAGTTTGAAGACTCGTTGAAATCACTGGGATTGACGCTTGGACCTTCAAGAGAAGAGACTTTCTGACGGCCCTGCTCCACTCCACCTGGCCCTATGACTGGAGGGTTCACCGTAGCTCCATCCTTTGCTCTCCAGTTCCACAAGATGGGTTCATTCAGAAGGCCCCGACCTCGCTTCATGAGCTCCCCGGTCCTCAGTGACCTGCCGCGGTTCCAGGCAGCCCGGCAGGCTCTGCAGCTCAGCTCCAACTCTGCCTGGAACAGGTAAGCAGGACCCACCTAGGCTGAGATCTCGCCCTGCAGCAGCCCCATGATAAGGGCTGTGCGTGTCTGATCTTTGTGCTTCAGACCATTCATGGCTAAGCTCCTCTCTTTACAAGCACGCATGCATTTTTGGCATGCCCAAGCTTCCCAGCATTGAAAGCCTCTGTGGAGATGAAAAAATTAGACCTAGGTAGTGTTTTTGGTTTTGGCCAATGTTGTTCAGAGGTACCGTCTTCAAGTAAAGCAGAATGACTCTTTGTTAACAGTTGCGTCTTAAGTACCATTTAGGAAAGCACATTCCTAGTGCTGTAATAAAGGCCAGTTTCTTAACGCACACCAGGCATTTATTTACATATTAGGAAGCTTTTGCCACAGTCAAGTTCCTCTGACAACTGCTACGCTTGTGGCTTCTACTAGCGTTTCCTATTGACAGCCAAATCCTGCCTGCAGTGCGTGTCATGCAGCAATGGCAACTGGAAGAACAACGTGTAGGGTGAGGAGTGAGATGTCCTGACCTGATCTAATGGTCTGCTGCTACCAAAAGTGGGTGTTCCCACCTTCCCTCCTGCCACCTTGCACCAGCGATGTGCTCCGCAGACCTCTCTTTTGCTAACTTAGCTCAGCTTACTAATGTGGCACAAAAGTAGGCTGGCAAAAACATTGCAGTTTTGTGCCGGGATAGCGAGCTGAGGTCCCTGAAGTGTGCAAATGCCGTAACAGGCCCACAGAAGGGAATGATACCTCCTCTTGTTAGCCATGGCAAGCCTTTACACCTGCTAAACCATCTTGTATACTGTCACTCTGACTTCCTCTGTGCTGGTGATACCAGTATGAGTTAGAAGATCCTCCAACAGTACCTTCCGGGCATTAACAGGGCATAACGTTGGGTTTGAGTGAGGTGATGCTGGCTGCAGAACCTCTTCCAGCCCAGCCAGGGTCCTGCCAGACGCTGCAGATCGTGTGGTTCCTGCTAGCATCACTGGATAATGCAACGTGAGGTGTGGGGCAGATATTGCCAAAAATCTGTGTCTTCTCATAGCAACTAGCCGGCAGCACACAGCAGAGATCCACTAAACGGTCAAGTTAAAGATATATCTGGTATGAACTTGTTACAGTGACACTGTTCACAAAGAACGACTTTCCATCGCTTACTCTAGGCACAACTTGAGGTTGGTTCTGCTCTGTCTCCCACGAAAGATGTAGGTAAATCAGAGAGACGATTTCCAGGGGAGAAAAAGTGGAAGTATTTAAGTGCAATTAACCTCTCCACCCCATTATAACCACTCAGCTTTTGGCAGCTAGCTCCCATCGCGCTCTGTGTTAAATCACACTGGTGGCTGTTATTTATGGATGTTGTACTGTCTCATTTCTTTTTTGGCAGTGTTCAAACAGCAGTGATAAATGTGTTCAAAGGGGGAGGCTTGCAGAACAATGAACTTTACACCCTCAATGAAAATATCAGGTAGGTTGCTGAAATGCATGAAAAGGGATTTTCATCGCTAATTGTTTGGTGTTTGTTGGGTTTTGTTCCCCTACAGATAGAAGATATTGGTGGGAGGAGCATGGATCAAAGCAAACTTCAGCACAGCTTTGAGGTTTCAGGCTAAGTTACTTGTGTTTTGCTGTTGAGTGGAGTGAATGGCATGGAGCACTTGGAGAATATTGCTCTGACTTGTGTGGATGTGTAGCTTTGACAAGGACGGGATGTGTATTTTCTTGGATTATAAGGTTTTTGTCCCTTCCTAGGGAGTTTGCCTCTTCTGCCTGTTTTTTACATGTTTTTATCAGGGTTTTCACGATGATAGTAACATTTGCTTTTTAGCTTCTCAGAATGGTGGAGTGTTTAAAATGAATGTAAAAAGCAGCGTTTCGTTTAAAAGCTTAATCTTCACATGATAATTGCAGAGCGAGACTTGAAAATATGAACCCTAAAGATAAAAAGAACCTAACAGCCTAACAAACATTTTCTAACAATGATGCTAGTGATGATTAAAAGTATAATTTATTTTTTTTTTTAAGCAGGTTTCACGATTATCTGTGGTTTCATTCTGATTATTCGGAAAGTTTGGTTAGCAATAGATAGGACTGTAGAGTAGATAAAGAACAATTTATTCTTGCCTTGGTTCCAAGTGCTGCTACGTTGAGTATTGTCAGAGCTCATGGATGTAATTCCTCCTCCCTCTGTCTTTCCCACTACATCCATCTTCATTCATCATGAATGCTGTCATACACGTCCCTGCTTCTCCTTTTATATGCCCTCTCCTCCATCCCTATTGCATTTTTCCCGAGTGCCAAGATTCAAATGGCAATTTGGGCTAAGCACGTACTAAGCAGCAGTCTACACTACCCCTTTCCATACTTTCAAAATAAATGCAGCTTGCAGAGCACCGAACTCTGTCCTACTTGGTCTGGTCCCAAAGGTGAAAGTTTAAGGTAATTTCTTTTGAGAGCTGAGCGAGGGCAGTGCCTCATGCTTTAATGGTGTTTTAGTGTACTCAGGTCAGAAGTCTTCAGGTGAGGTTTAAGTACTAGGAGCAGTCTTAATTCTCCAGGGGCTATTTCTGCAGGTGAAAAGTAAAACAAATGTCATAAGACTTTGGAAATACCCTAGCCCCCGGCCTGTTGGCAGACTTGGGGACTGGCTTTGGATTTTATGACTCGTCTGCCAGGCAACAGCCTGCTTTCCCCCCGCCGCCCCAGCACGAGCAGTGCTCCTTCCCACCCTTCCTTCCCAGTGCCTGGACCGTGCTCTGTTCGCGTTGGTGACAGAAGTGGATCCAGACTGTGGAGAGCCGGGTGAAGAAGAGGAAATTCTTTGTGAGCTGTGTGTGCGTTGTAAGCAGTGCTGATGGTGGGAGGGGGAATGCCCTCTTCCACGGACAGGCACTCCCAGGCAGCACTTCGAAGCACTCACCTTGACATACACGATTAATGTTCCTGCAGATGCCCTGAGCATGGGTTACATCTCCAAATGTCATTGCTTAAGTAGGCCACTTAAAAGTTCAAATAGCTCATTAACGGCCGTCTAAGGCGCAAAGGACGTGGATCTGCATGTATGTTTGGATGCACACCTGCAGCCTCGCGCTTTGACGTAGCCCCCAGCACAACGTTAGCTCTGCGTGCGCAAGGTGAAGCTCTAGCTTGACGCTGGGCAAAAAGCCAGACCAGTCAGAGGACCAACTCTTGGGTGCCGTTAGGTCGAGCGGTGCATTTTCCTTGTTTGTAGTTCTCCGTGCAGCTGCTTGGTGGGAGTTAGCAAGTGCGGTCTTTTAAGAGACTCACAGATTCCGCACAGCGCTTAGTTATTTGACAGTGGGAAATGCAGGAGAGTTTTGAAGTCCGACAGAAATGACAGGACCAGGAGATGAGCAGTGGGTTACATTTTGCTGTGGATTGCTGCCACCAAGTTTTTATCTTGCTGTGATTTGATATCATTTCCCTGGATACTTTTTTTTTTTTTTGCTTTTACTGCTCTGGAAGTCAGTTGTCACAGCAAGAGGAAATGTAAGAAATGCCATCAGGAGATGGGATTTCAGGAAGCAAGAGGTGACCTGGCCATGATTTAGGAGGAAAACCCTCCCTTAGGCTTGCACCCTAGAGGGAACCTCCGGTTGCCAGTCTACCTGCACGAGGCAAAGTCCTGCCATGGACTTGTCCATCAGCTGGTGGAGAGCTCCCCGGATTCTGCTGAAGTTGGTGGAAGAGCCAACTTGGGCTCTTTTTACATGCACGTAGCCTACACGTTTCTTTTTTTTTTTTTTTTTTGCTACAGAAGATGGTGGAGGTACTGGACTTTTTTTAACAGCAAATGGGTCCCCAAAGGCTTATCTGGTTTATCCATCTCATAGAAATAGAAATGCGCTTTGAGATGGGCAGGGTGAATATAATCCGCTCAGAGAGAGAAAGAGTAAAGGTGTGTTAGCATGAGAATAAATGTAGAAGTGTTACAAAATGGTTAGGGAGGAACGTTGCTGTAAAATCGACTTGCAGCAAAGATTAGGAAAAAGTGGTGGAGTTTGTTAGTAAGAACCCAGCCCAAGAACTGGATGATCCCCAATTCAAATGGCATTTTCGAGCACTCTTGATTATACCTCATGTTGGTGAAAAGCAAAACTCTTAGAACAGCAAAAAGATGCAAAGTTTTGCAGTGGAAAGCGCTGGGTGCCTTTTAAATGTTAGGCAGGATTTGACTGCTACAAAATTTACGCTCGCAGTCTGTGAAAGCTGAAAGCGCAAATGCACTGAACTTTGTGAGGATTTTTTTTTTAATGCTGCTTCTGATGTGAAACAATCCTGATTTTTATTTTGGCATTCTGAAATATAAATATGTATTAGAATTTAAGACTTTTATCACAGCCTGATTGTAAATCCAACAGTTTTTATTGGTAATACTTGTTTAGAGCGGCTTCTGCCTGCATGTATTTAAAATGCTTCTGTTAAATTTCTATAATTTCTTTCTTGGAAAAATATGCTGCTTTTTTTTTTTTTTTTTAAATGTGGTAGTCATGGGGAAACCGCAGCTTCTACTTGTGTGTTTACTTCATTGCTCCTCTCCTTATCCTCCCACCGTCTACTTCCAAGAGAAAAAGAAGTACAGCATTAGGGAGAAGTGAAATGAAAGGTGTCTTTGTTCAAACAAAAAGCAGAAAAACCATTGTGTTTCAAACTCAATAACATTAAATTGTCTCCCCAACTTTCTGTGCATTCAGGGGGATATTTTTTTTTTTTTCATTTTGCTTGTTCTAAGTGTATGGCTTATAAAGAGAAGACTTCAGGGAAATTGTTTCCTTCCTTCATAATTTAAGAACAGCCTTTGTGGACATTTGTAGGATATATACCTAAATATAAAAGAAATCTAACTGTGGCCAAATTGACGCATTCACATATACTCGCGTATCTTTGCTCTGACTGGTAGTAAAGTGCAGATATACCTGTAAGAAATGATGAGATATATATATATACTTAATGGCTGCGTTCCTTCTGTCTACAGACGGCTGCTGAAGAGTGAACTGGGATCCTTCATCACAGATTACTTTCAGGTATTACATGATTTACTTGCTTTCTTTTGAGGTTTGCTTTCTTCAGCTTTTTAGCCTGTTAAAAAATTACATGCATGTAGCCTACAAGTTTCAGTTTTGTTTTGCTACAGAAGATGATGGAGGTACTGGACTTTTCTAATGTGGGCCATATAGCCTTGGGAGTAATCGTATTTATGGGTGGATGTGCTAAATTAAGGATAATCTTCCTTTGCGCTTGAGAAAGGCTGCCAGTAGCCTGCCAAGGACAAGAAGGAATTCACTTGAACTTTTTAAAGAAGACAGGGTACCTTTTCATAGTTGGTTTTTTTTTTTTTTTTTTTCACCCTATTTTTCTAGTATAGAGAATTAAGGAGGAGGTTTTCTGCAACAGGGGCCAGCAAACTTTTCATAGTTGTTTTTTTTGTTTTTTTTTCACCCTATTTCTCTAGTATAGAGAATTAAGGAGTAGGTTTTCTGCAACAGGGGCCAGCAAAGGGGAAGAGAAAAGATAACGGCTGTCTGTTTGGAGGGGGGGCACAGAAGGAAGTCCCTATCAG
>NW_009626348.1:17821-23447 GCF_000690535.1 Cariama cristata
CTTTTAGTCCCACAAATGTAAATGCAACCTGTGAAAAAGTGAAAGATGAAGGACGAGGGAAGACCTGATCAATCACAAATGTGAATAAGTGTTATTGCCTTTCACTGATACTGTCCAGATAGACAGAGGTTCAAATGTAACCACGTTGAAAGTGTGTTAGATGGTTTTCCAAGAGCGCTGATGGCTTTCAGTGTTGTAAGATGTTCAGTGTAGGGTTGATTAAAAAAAAAAGAGGAGGTGGCTGCTGGAAACAAGAGGGTTTTCTTCCCTCTAAGTAAGAGAGAGAGAGAAAAAAAATTTCAGTACTTTCTGAAGTGGCTGATGCTGCTGTGTACTGTGCTAACAGCTCAGAAAGGGGAAAAAGATGACTGGTGTTGTTTCCTATCAGTATTAGATTACATGACTTAAAAAAATCCCCCCCCTTCTGCTGTGCTGTCAAATAAGAAGCAAACTCCTGCCCCAGGGGTGGTTATGTTTCACTTCTTTAGACCCTATCTGCATAAGTCGTTTACTGGAAAGAGGCGGGTGCTGGTGGCAACCTGGCGGAAAGGCTGTGAGTTTGTGGAAATCTACTACTGCTCCTGCTAATTTAAAAACAGGCAAATGAAAATTTGGAACTAAATATACGTGGCGAATTGAAATCTGAAAAGTCTTGATCGGGTACCCAGGTATTACGGTGTTAGGCATGGTGTGTGAGGCTGGAATAAGCAGAAAAATGTCCGGAGGCAACTTCATGCATCCGTAAGCCTGAACGGAGCGTGGAGCTGAGCACGGTCCTGAGGGATGTGAGGTGCTGACGTACGACTGTTATCTGGTTTTGAAAATTCAGAGTGTACTGAAAGAGGCCTGGGTAGGTTCCAGCGCTGAGTAAGACACAGCTGCATCGTGTCGCTGCACAAGAGGAGCTGACGACTGCTGGGGACCGGATGGCTCCCAGCACTGGGGTTTGGATGTGTTGTTCTTTTCCTCCGGACTGTAAACCTCTAGCCTGTCCCAGTCACGCCAGGACTAGCGGCATTAGCCGAGACCCCTCAGATGTCATAGCAGTAGAGCTGACAACTGAACAGACTGCTTAGACTACAGCCCGCTCACTGCTGGGGGCTGGATATCCATGTTGCATCCCTCTTCGCAAGCTGAGGGTATCCGAACTTGTCCTGGGAAGAGGATCTGAACACCAGCACTGTTTTCTGCAAAAGCAGGAGCAAAAAACCTGTGCTCTTTCACCCTAACGGCAGGGCTGTACTGCTTCAGGCAGAGGCCACAATGGCAGTGCAGGTACTTCGCACCGCGGCCGAGAGACTGGTAGCCTTTGCCTTGGAGAGCGTGCGGTGCAAGGACGTGACTTTGTTTTTCTGTCAGTCCGTCTGTTCGCACCGGTGCAAATACCTCAGCCCGTACGTATTGGTTTGCCTGCAGCTGCCGTTCTCCCGCTGAAGCCACCGGGACTCCATTTCTGGGATTCTGTTGTTTGTCGTTGTTGTTTTTCAATGTTAAAAGGAGTAACTTGGTGTCCGTCAGACGTAGCCTGAAGTAAAATTCTTAGTGCTGGCAAGCCATGAGACAAACTGTGAGATACAGGCCAGTGTAGGAAATGAGCTTTTTTTTTTTTTTTTCCCCGCTGTGAGCGAAGATGCAGACTTATTTTTGATTCTAGACTGACAGCGCGTGGCAGTGATAAAAGTTACGGCTCCCTCCCAAATGTCTTTACTCAAAAATCCTTGGGCTATGGAGTGGGAAAGGACTATTCATGTGCCAAAGAAGGGCTGACATTATTTCAGTTGCCTGCGGGTTCAGTTTCTCTGCTGATGCCACCAAATTGAGCGGAGTTGAATCGGGCTGCTGATTTGGCTGAAAAATAACCTTGAAAGGAGAAAAAAAAACAAAACAAAAAAAAGCAAAAAAACCCCAAAAAAACCCAAAATGTTTTCAACTACTTCCTTTGACTCCTTGTATTCATCACCTCTGAGGTGAGGGAGGTGATGGGAGCGGGGTCACCAGGATGGGGAGTGGAGTGGAAGTGCACCTTGGCAGTGACTTTCTCCTCCGCTTGTTGAGGCCCACTGAAAAGCTATCCTGAAAACCAAATTTATTCTTCTCTTAGGTTGAAATGGACCCTGAAGGATCTGCTCTCAAGTGTAACCAGGCAGTTTTAAATATCCTAGCAGCGATTAGAGCAACTAACTGGATCATGTCATATTTAGATGTCATAAATTGACTTAAATGTTTTCCATTTCTTAAGCCACAGCCCTTGTAACAGGAGCCACTAAGATAATTTTTCAAATCCCATTTTCCATTGTTTTAAGAGTTCTGGCTTTTACATTATGTGTATTTTATACACACACACACGCGTGATTTTTCTAACCACTGAATAATTAAGACTAAAATAGAGCAGAGCTTTTATAGTGAGACGAATCTACATTTGTAATCAACTTGAATTGATTACTCACAAGCCCTTTTCCCCAATGCTCACACAAATGACCTGTTTTAGGTGATGTTTAGGAACAAGGACGGGGTTTAGGCAGTCTTTCTCTGCTGCCAAACCGTCAGCATACCAGAGTTACTGAGTCTGTTTTGTATTTGAAAGAGAAACGTAATTCCTGTAAGGGTTTCGGTGGGAACTCAGACGTTTCGTTCTGAAGGAGATTTGTGTTTATAAATCTGTTGCTTTAGCAGCTCGATTATATCTACAAACCATCTCCATCGATCAGAGTCTGAGCGCGAATGCCAGATAGTTGAGACTTGTGATATTTGCTGCAGATCTGCCTTGAGGCAATGCTTCGTGCTCCAAGTTTTCCAGTACCGACTTTACTCACGAACTGATCCGATCGTTTCCTGCTGCTGAAAAAGGGGCACTTTGTACCCCCTGCCTCTGCTCAGTGACCCGGGAGGGCACCACCTGCTCTCCCTGCTGGGTTAGCTCTCCGGAGGCTGAGCCGCAACGGGGAGGAATCCTATGACTATGGAAGGAAAGAGGCTGGGATTTGGAGGAACAAGGTGTGTCGGCCATTGGGACTTCTTTGGTGCAACTGTAAGATTATTATTTTTTTTTTTTGGATAAGCTCCCTTCATTTTCATGCTGTCTGACCCTCATGGTTGTAGAGAAAATTTTTGAAATATCAACAGTGAGTGTTGATAAATTGATGTGTTGTCTTCCTGATTCTGCAAATGGCCCGAAACAAAACCTTTGGAAAGGATGAACTGTTTCTTTTCACTCCCTGGGGGCTTGTTAATCTTGAAACTCAGGAGGGGGAAAATGGAAATGCTAGCAATTTCACAGCTAACCACTTTAGCAGAACTGCCCAGTTCATGCATATCAACTCCAAACCGTCTCCTGCTGAGGCAGAGAGACCCGATCTCTTCCTGGGCACTGTAACCTCCCCCAGCACCCACAGGCTGCAAACGCAGAAAATCAGATGCCCGGAGCTGATGCCTCTCCAGTCCGCTGCCCGCTGGCGGGTGAGGGATGGTGAGTGGACCCTTATTGCCTCATTTAACCCCATGAGAGCTTTGAAGTCTTAAAACCAGAAGCAAAGCTGTTACATAATTTCCAGCCCGCTGCAGTGGAGAGCCGTGGGAGGCCAGAAGTCCCGACTTAGAATTAAGCCCGGCTTTCGGTTTGTATGCAAGACCATAGAAACCACAACGCGCGAGCGCCCATGTTGCCGGGGTTGTCAAGCAAAGGCAAAAGAGCAAGAATATAACGGATAGCTGTGAAAAATTAGCAGCAGCAGCGATGAGGCAAGCTGGGATCCAAGCCAAAAACTGGTTTTCTCCTCCGCCTTTAGAGCGGTCAGAAGCGGGACTGGTGAACCTTCCCACGGTCAGGGTCCCTCCCGCTGTAGGTTAACTGGCCGTGCAAGGTGGCTGCAGTGCTAAGGGGAAAGAGACACTTCTCCCGCTCCAGCAGACCCGTAAAGCTTGTGCTTAAGTCCCCGCTGTGTGTCTTTCTGGGACTCCGGCCCATCTCTCGTGATGCCCGCTCTCCTTTGAAAGGCGGCTTTGTAAAGCCGTGCTAACAGCTGAAAATGCCGTGCGTCCCGCTCTCCTGCTTATTCAACAAGAAAAAACCCGGTGCGTGTGACATTTCTTTTCTCGACGCTGGGTTTCTACTTCTATCTGTTTCGTGGCAAGGGAAGGAAATAGCCGTGTGGGTTATCAGAGGGATGGTTATTGCTGGATGGAAGCAGCGCTAGCCCTTCGTTCGCCAAGTGCGGTCTCATGCTTGCTGCCAGGGGCTGCCGCAGCTCGCCCGCTGCACAAGGGGCGAGAATTCACACTTGGGTGATTTGCAGAGCTCAGCCGTATGTCTGCAATACTCTTTTGGGTCAAGCTGGTCTTTATTATTGTATTTCTCTCCTTGCTGGCTGGGAACCCCTGTTCCTGCAGGTCTGCTAATTATTTCTGCTTCATCTGGCACTTTCGAGGACAGAGCTTTCATTGGAACAGCTCCAGAGATTCCATAGCAACTGCCCGGCTTCGTTATCACGGCCGGGATCACCCAGCAGCTCAGCCCCGTTACTGTGAGCTGAGCAGAGGACCTCGTCCTGGATGGACTCTAGAATAGAGTCATTTTAGGATGTTATTTCATATTTATCTTGCAAGTGGTTCTCTATGTAGGATCAAAATGATCTCTCTGCTTCTGTCACTCTTTTCCCTCTTTCTAGAGGGGAAAAAAAAACCCCAAGGACAGGGGGGATGCTCCAGGTAGGAGATGCTGCAGCTCACACAAGATTTGCATTTTGTAAAACACTGCCAAGAAATACGTGGGTGTTTGTGTGCAACTGGCAATAACTTTGTAGAAAATACTTGCCAAGTAAGTTAGGGCGATGCTTTTCTTCTCAAATTAACATCGGATTATCCGAGAAACAGTGGCTATGCGGTTGTAAAGCCTGTAAAGCTTCTAATACTAGAACACAAAGCCTCCATTGGCTAGAAGAGAGGGCTGCATTTAAGAAATGCTGTGATGTGTAGAAGAAAACTTCATGTTTTTTCACACAGCAAAATGGGCTAAATTATTTTGAGTTTGCCCTGCATCAGTTTACTCCCGTTCCAAGCTTATGTTTCTGTTTGAACTAGTATTAATTTGTTAATTTTAATGCGGCTTTTTAAAGGCGTACTGGCCATGTTTGGCTTGGAGACATGAAAGGGAAACAAAATTTGTCCATAATTAAATGGGTGTTCATGTAAACTTCCCTCCCCTCCAAGATTAGTGGCTTATTGGGACATAATAATATTTTTTGATTAGCAGGAGAATTTCTTTGTGCTTTGCTACGCTGCAGAGACATGGCTTTTGGGAAGGGCCTCCGTGGCCCCCCTTGGGGATGCCCAGCTCCTGGCGAGGTGGAGGGAGGGAGGGAGAAGGTGCCCGTTGCTGCTGGCACTGCTGGGTTGAGAGAAGAGCCCCAGCTGCTGAGCCTGGGACGGCTTCCACCTTCAGTCCTTGTGCTGGGGGAACTGGAATTGCCCCTCTGGGTATGGGTGGAGAAACTCGCCTCAATTTCTCTAACAGAGGAGGGGAAGGGGAAAACATCTGTGCTGAGGAAAAGAAGGAATTACCTGGAAAGTGTCTACGTTCTACAGCGTGGCGTGTGGGTGCCTTCCTCCTCCTTTTTTCCTCCTCCTTTTT
>NW_009626349.1:0-21674 GCF_000690535.1 Cariama cristata
TTTTTTTCCCCCTCTTGGATGCACAGCGGTTTCTTTTCTCCTTAGCGCTACGCCTAAAAGATACCGTTTTCTGATGGATTTTGCAATATTTCAGGAAATAGCTGGATTTGTCACGTTTCATGTCTGTGGTGTGCAAGGTCTGCCTTTTTTTTCTTTTTTTAAATGGCTCAGTTATTAATGTTCAAGAAGTTGTTATTGACAAGAGTAATTTTTCATTATTTTGTCCATCAACTTATTAGGTAAATTTTTCAGTGTGTTGTAGTAATTCATTGATCAGGAAGATAGCTGGAAGTTAAGTACGTCATAATTCACGTTTGTGTCAGGCAAAACTGGGATTTGTGGCATGGTGTGGGATGTAGCAACTTTATCCACTAACTGTTTAGAAAAAATAATGGTGAATAAGTGCTTTTTTGGTGGGCTTTTTTCCCCCCCAAAGACTAGCAAAGCCAAGAGCTGCTTAGAAACTGCTGTTTAAACCTTGTATTTTGGCATAGGAAAGGTGAAAAAGCATCTCATAGTTGTGTCATTTTTCAAAAAACCCCAAACAAACGCAGAAATGGAAAGAGGGCAAGCGAGCGAAGCGCACCGCAGTTAAGCAGTGTGATTTGCTCACAAACGGCGCTCTCCTGTTAAAAGAAAAGTAGTGTTTCTTACATCTGGCAGTGTGTAAGAGGAACCTTTTTATATTGTTTTGATGCGGTTTGGTTCATCGATGCATGTATTCCTGGTAAAAATGTAATGATGACTGACTCCCGTGGCAGGCTGTGGAAGCAAATACTTGGATGATTCCTGACGTGAGCAAGAGTCTAGAGAATGGGTCGCTGCGCGGTGATAACTGGCGCTCTGTTCTGATGTATCTCGTTTTATTTTTCTCCCTGTAGCTTAGGACTGTATTCAACAGCGGCTTTTGACGTAATATATTAAAGTAAGTGTGAAGTGTGTATTGCAAAATACAAGCTCTTGGTCCTTCAGAGTAGATCCAGTAGCAGAAATAGATCAAGCATGCGATAAAAAGTAAGGCAGTAGCCTAAAGCCTTTCTTGAAGAACCACCGGAGTGTATTTAGAAAGTAAAAGCAATCTGACGCTGCTGCAGATGTATAATGGGATAAAGAAAAGCTATCAAGGCAAATGTATGTGCAGATAGGGAAATATATTTTTAACTGTTACGGCATGTTTCATTTGGAGTTTCCAGACAGATTTGCAACTCGGTTCTGTTCATTTTTACTGCTGGGGAAGCTGCAGTGTGGGGATCGTGACTTGCCCAAGGTCACCTAGAAGGCTGGGTGAGAGTAAAATAGAAAAGAAATCAGTTTTTCTGAGTACGAGTCTGGTACTTCATCTACTAGAACCTGCTGCTGTTTGTTATTGATATTAGTAGGAGGTTTTATGATGGTTTTAAGAGATCTATGATCCTGATCCTTGCTTCGATAGTATAACTTGCTATCATTCTGTGCAAAATCTAGTAAACCTTACTGGTTTAGGTAATTGGGAGAGTTTAGTAAAGATAACTTAAAGAGATGTTTCATAGGCCTGAGCTGAAGCTCAGTGCTAGGTTTTAAAAATGTGAAAGTTTAAGGCCATGGTAAGGAAGAAAGTAGGTACTGTGACCGCAAGAAACAAGTGGGGAAATTAACAATTATGTGTGGATTGGTGATTTAGGATTCTATTTTCTGTCGGTGAAGCGTAAAATTTAATCCCGGGCCTCGGCGTAGGTTAGCAAATGTAAGTAGAGGAAGATGTGTGTAATGTAATAGCTTTTGAATCTCAATAAAAGGCTTATTAACTTCATGTCAGACCTTGGTATAAAACAAAAACACTAACTGTCTTAAACTTACAAGCAGAAACCCTGCTGTAGTAAATATCTTGGTGTGTACGACTTCATGTAGTCCTTATTACTTGCCCACTATTTCAATGTAATGGAAACAGAGTTGCGTACAGAAGAACATAACTTCTAATGAATTGGAGTCTCTGCCGTGTTCAGTCTATAAAATTACAAAAGCCAGGAGGGGATAGTTCTTCATTTGTGTAAGTAATTTGCATGTTAATTACAGGTCTGGTTATACAAACAGAATGTTTTTTCTGTAAGGATGATTATTTTATTTCCCCCCCCTCCCATACACAAACCTAGTGTGTTATCCAGGCACACTGGACTTGTCTCGGATGGAGGACACCACCAATTCCCTTTCCCTTCAGTAGAGTTGAAGGCATTTACCAGGATTGCACCTGAGAAACAGAAAAAAGTGGTATTTCTTTTTTCTTTACTTTTCTTATTAGAGTAGTGTCAGAGTTAATGTAAGCATCTACTTATGTTGGTTCTCCATTTACAACTTTTCTGATGAGATCTCTGGAGCTATTTGGACGTTGCAGAGTGGAGTTCAGCCTTGCCTGAGTTTTCGGCCCCTGGCAGCAGTGGTGGAATGCCCAGCCCTGTGTCCTCCCTCTGGCTGGAGCTGGGCAGGCATGAAAGGGTCTAAAGCACACAGTAGCAGCTATCTTGTTGGTAAAAGTATAAATAATAATAACAAAGCAAATAGGAAGGTGCCATGCTTCTCATTCTGAACCTAGGCGTAAAAACTGTAGTAGAAAGAAATGATGTAATGATGTCTTCCACATCTGGAGTTTAGGATGTGACAACCTTTTTCTTTTTCTTTAAAAGAAGAAAAGGGTGGAGTCAAAGCCTTTCATTCAAAATGTGCTTGGAGGGGGCAGAAATGTCTTTTTTTTTTTTCTTTTTTTTTTTTTTTCCCCCCCTCCCCTTGCATATCTTCAACACAAAGCCTCTCTGAAAATTTTGAGTGGATTTTCTGTGATGCACAATTCAGGACAGCAAGCAAGCAGGCATAGTAGTGTCCTGACCTAATAAAATGTCCGATTCACTTGTTTAAAGGTTAGAGAAACAGTTCCCAAAACAGAGGCTCTGACACAGAAGACAGCAAGTTGCAAGCCCAACAGTTGTGAGACCGAGAAAAATGTGGGCTACTTTTGTGTTCACTTAATGTGTTTTATATTAAAAAAAACCTTTGAAGTGGAGACTGGAACTTCCCTTCTTTTTATGAATGAATTCCCTAACCCGTAGGGAAAAAAAAGCTCTGTGTTTCAGACCTGCACAAAATGGAGCAGCTTCTGCAAGCTGGTTAGAAAGCTGCTCGTACCCTCCCAAGCCAAAGTCATCCTGATGATGTGATCCCCTCCTAAGACTGGTGTGAATTTGAATTTGTGTATCTGTCACACAGGTTTTGAATTCTTTAACCGCTAAGCTCTTGCACAATAGAGTGACTGCATTGGAAAAACAAAACAAAACAAAAAAACCAGCCAAAACCCCCAGCTGTTTTCTAAAGAACTTACTCTTCTGGGCATAAAGAAAGTAGCCCGATGTAATTGAGCCCTTCAGGCAGGACAGAGGGATGTCTGCATCTTGTTGAAAGCACCAAATGCTTCACCGCTGCCAAGGGTGAAATCCTCCGAGGTGTACCTGTAGGCAGAAAGGGCATTTACCCTTGGAAGCGAAGGCATCAGGGGAGGTCTGGTAGGTTAAGCCACAGCTGAGCCAACCTTCTGGATTTAGGTGCCGGAGTATTGACAAGCTTTTGCTTTTGTTGCCATGTAAAGAATGTCAGTTGTTGTTGAAGTTGGACCTCTGTACCCTCCCGCCCCGTCTTTGCTAGCTAGAGGAGGAAGCTAAAAGCAGTCTTTCAGTAAGGAGATGGGTAGGTTTTGCCGGTGCCTCTTAAAATCAGAAACATCTTTCTTTTTCATCAACTCCTTTTCCTCCCTTAAAAACAAAAACAAACAAAAAACCCCCACAACCAAAAACCAAACCCAAACCTCAAGAACACCTTGAACTAGAAGCTTGTTACTCTCTTGGCTCACCAGATTTACTGGGTGTAATGGAATGGAGAAAATCTAATTTATGGTTAGCTGAGCCACAAGGAGGCAAGCTTCTCCTACACAACTGGTTGTTACCCTGGACGTAGTGCTGGCTTTCCATATTCTCTGTTTTGGTTTGGTTTGTTGTTTGTGTTTTTTTTTTTTTATTTTGGAGCAGGCTTTTGATAGATGGCTGTACCACGGAGCCAGCTGAGGTGAAATAAATCCAAAGGTAAAAGGTGATGCTTTACCTTGAGTACAGGACTGATTAAAAGTGACTCAATCACTTTGGGTAAAGCAGGGGAGAAAGAAGCAAGCTTTGTAAGTTCATTTTCCGCAAGGATAAAACTCTAGAATAACTCCTTTCAGCATACGCAAAGCTTTCCTCTTTCTTTTCTCCTTTTTTAGAACCGCTGAACTACTTCAGTTACTGTTAAATGAGGCTCTTATTGCCATTATACATAATGACGTACACAGAAGGAGAGCAGGAGTGCTACGTATACTACAGATTTAGTGTACCTAAATTTCTTTTTGAAGGTTTAAGTAGGAGGAAGAAGGAAATGTGTTTTAGCTTTAGGTGCATTAACCTGTTTTTGTCAGAGAATGAGACTGCGAAGTGTAACTTCTTTTGACTGTTTCTCTCGAGGTGTGTGAAGGCGGTAGAGCTGCTTTTTGGAAGGGGCTTAGAAGTAACCTCCCCAATTCTGTTTTCTTTCATCTGAGGAAGGCACTGCCTGGTTTAACTGCTAAATAGTAAGTTTAGTTTGCTGCATCATTTTAAAATGTAACTTCAGTCCCTTACATGATGTAACATTGGATGTGGTTTCTGGTATCTTGATCTTTAAACAAGTGAAGATATAAAATGTTGAAAAAAATCAAATTATCATGTGTCGTTTCTGTGGCGTTGACTTCCTGGAAGGTGCAAGGAGATAGACGAGGATGTTCCTCTGTGTAACAGGTAACAGTTTCTGCTAATGGATGTTTTTATTCTATACTATCCTGTAACAAATGAGAAAGAAATTAAATGCTCAGGCATTTCAGTAATAAAGCTGTCTTTCTCTTACTAGAATGCAAAAATGAGTCTCTGAAGTTTGTAGTACATGTATGTCTCCTTAATCTAACAAATGTCACTTGACAAAAGCTCAGGCACTTCAATAATAAAGCTGTCGTTCTCTTACTAGAATGCAAAAAATGAGTCTCTGAAGTTTGTAGTACATGTATGTCTCCTTAATCTAACAAATGTCACTTGACAAAATGACAGTCTTGGCAATTCAGTCCCTTATTTTTGTGGATTACTTAATAAAATTCAACTTTGAGTGTGATGAAAAGACAGTCAAATGCAACTTTTGTGCAGCCTGCTTAGGTCTGTGGTTGTGTTGGGCTCTTCCCTTTTTCTCCCCTGCTATTTGAAATGTTTCAGTGTGGGTTTTTTTTTTTTCTTCCTGTTGATGTGGAGGGGCAGTGAGAAATTATTTCTTAGCTAGAAGACTGCTACGTTGTCCCCTGCAACCTGCCAGATTAGAAACTGGTGACCCTGGCTTTGGTACAGATGCTATCGCCCTTGGATTACTGGTAGCTATTTTGTTTCCTAAATGGAGAAGCAGAGCAGGGCTGTAGTGATGACAGAAGGGGCTGAGGAAACAAGAATGACTTTTTCAGTAGTTTCATACGAAACAGGCTGGTTAACCCACTTTTTCCCCTAATTTTTCCCTTTCATGTGGGTATCATAGTAGTTTGCTGGGCTTCTCCGTGTTATTCCATTGCTGCTGTGGTTTGCTGCTTACTGTGATCTCCATCTTCAAAGTTCAGAAGTTGTAGTGATGTCCTTTGACAGATAGAGTTTAAAAATTAAGTAGTGCACTAACGAAGTGTGCTTGTGCGTTGCCTGTTCTGTCTTGTTGCTCTTCTGCTTTGAGCAAATAAATGCTGGTCGTTCTTTCCATGTGTTCTGGATCTTTCAAAAAATACAACATGAGAAGTGATATAATAGCACTTTTTTCTAATTTAGAAAAGGCACAATATTACTTCGTATGAAGTAAAAGAATATTAAAGATCCATCTCAGTGGTGATTACCAAAATGAAATTGTCATTATTTGGTCTTTAGATCAACCTAGAAAAACAAAGTATAAATCATTTAAATGTATGTTAGAGAACTTCAATCTCTGTCTTCAAAATTACCTGATAATTCCACATTTTTTTCCTTAGAAATCCTGATTATTTTTTCCTCTGCTGTCTTGTCCATTCTTTTGGTCCTTTTCGGTTTATGGTGTTATGCATCATCCAAGTGCTTCTGTGTAACTGGTACTGTTTTGTTAAGGTGATGGTAGGTCAGATGAGAGATGTAGTATTGTCTGCTAGAAAACCGCTCTCGATGATAACTCTACTACAGAACAGAGACCTTTGTGTTGGTACTGGGTCTCACAAGAGAGTAACCCTTGTTGCATGCCTAGAAACGGCTTACAAATAATAATTCCAGCAGGCAGCCTAGAAAATGTTTTTGGTTGCCTTTTTGGTAACTACATATAACTTGTAAATAATTTAATATACGATTCTTTTGGTTAAGGTAAATGTGTTTGAAAAGAAAACATTTGGGGACAGTTGATCCTGCGAGACTTGGGTGATGAATGTAAGCTGCTCAAATGAAGTCAATGCAAATAATAAATATAAACTTGTATTTTTGTTTGAGTTTATTTGGTCCACTTAAGTATTTTCTTAAATAATCTACTCATGACGGTAGTTTATATAGCGGTACAAATCAATGGTATAGCCAGGTGTTGTACAAACGGTTTTGCAGCTCCCTGGCCACTGATAACTTGTTACTAAATGGGATTTTTATTAGGACTTAGTGGAGAAGCTGTGTATTTCTAATATGTTGGTAATGCTGTGTGTTGGCAATACATTTGAATTCTAATAACAAATCTGCAGGAAGCAGTGAGACATTTGCATTTTTATTTATTATTTTTTTTTGCAGGAATATGGGGCTGAATATCATTGCCTGAATATATTGGGTAGTGTGGAAATGCAGTATCAGTGTGGGTGTTACAGAAGGAAACGCGAAGGAGGTTGTTTTATTGCTGTCATGTAATGCAAAGCGGTGATATCTTAAGCTATATAAATTTTAAAACCTGGGTGCATTCTTTCATGCTGTTTGTTTTGAAATTAGTAGGTGCTCATCTTCTCTTCTGCTTTTCCCTTTTGTGTAAGCTTTCAAAGGAATAAAGGATGGATTGAGGAGGGGAGATTGGAGGAAAAAAAAAAAGTTATAATGTCCACGTCAAAATGTTGGGTTTATGTGTTTGGTAATTTAAAGGCATAGCATGAGGTAGTCCAGATAACACTAGAAACGAAACCATTTCATGTTCCCTCTGGGTCAGTAAGGTTCTTTCACAGAAAGCTTCATATAGTAGACCTCTCCCGCTAAATGGAAGTGGAGAAATTTAAATTTGCAGTGTGGCTTTTTTTTCTTCATTGTTTGGAGAAGGGACTATTCTATGAAACCTGTGTGTTACTGATGCGTACTGAGTACGTGCTTACCTGTCATTCTCTAAGTGTTCATTTGCCAAGTAATCTTGCCACGAATGAAGCAGTTCTGGACTATTTATTGTGTCCTGTGGCAGTCGTTAATGATCAAGAAAGTGGAAAAAGTCAGCATCTGTTTTTTTTATATAAACCGACTGATACATCCCCTGTTGAACTATAGTGCATTTTAAACTTCCATTGTGGCTTTAAGGCAGGCCTTTTTTTTTTTTTTTTTTTTTTCTCTTGAATGATCAAGAAAGTGGAAAAAGTCAGCATCTGTTTTTTTCTTATATAAACTGACTGATACATCCCCTGTTGAACTATAGTGCATTTTAAACTTCCATTGTGGCTTTAAGGCAGGCCTTTTTTTTTTTTTCCCCTTGGTGTGTATCAACTTGCATGTTAAAGTTGTTTTTCTTCTGAGAAAACACAGTGCCTTGTTCATATGATAGCCTTTCAGTGTAGCCTGTGCAAATTACTATCAACACCTCTTTTTTTTCCTTTTCCCACTTGCCTTCTCATCTGTCTACAAAATGTTTGTTTTTCCCCACTATCCTTTTTTTTTAATACACTAGCTTTGTTAATTGCTCAGAGTACCTTTATTGACATTTAAACAACTTAAAAATATGCTAGTTCAAATAGCTCCACCAGCTGACAGAGCCCGTCTGTGTAAAGGGACTATCCAGGCAGATGTTCGGTTGGAGCGCTGCTTATGAAATTCAAATGGGAAAGGAATGAGATAGTAAAAGAACAGAAAGTCTGAATTTTAGAGCATTCCATATATCCCCCAAAACTGCTATGTAGAGCATATCAAAGCAATAATTTGGATTTGTCTTCTTTATAACTCTAGTCTCTTATGGAAAAAAAAGTCTATTGAAAAGGTTGCAGGTTCAGTTCTTAAACAACTTTTCTGAAGTTGTAAAACTGCCATAAAACCTGGCTGCTTTTTTAAGGAAAGCAAAGAATAACCAGAGATTCTGCCGAGTTCAGGCGTTAGCAGAGTGCAATAGACTGACTGTACTGAGCAACAGATCTGCTTGAAACCAAAAGACTTTAGCCAAGGAAACTTTATACAAGGAATTGGCACCGAGCTGATGCCGTTGTGTACAAATTCTCAAAGAGCTATGACTTGACGAGGAGAAAATGTTTTCTTCTTGTATGAAGTTCCGAACCTTTAGCCACCTTGGAAGTGATCAGCACAGCTGAAATTAGTTTCGGTTACTAAAATAAATTTGCTCTAGCTGGCCTGTTGGTTTAAGGATGGTCAATAAATATATGTCTGTATGTATGGATATGTGATTTAGTGAGATGAAATGTTAAGTTTTAGGTAGCTTAGCTTTTCTTTTTCTTGCTTCTCTTAAGTGAAATGGGAAAGTCTGTTCACTCAAGTACACTTAGGTTCTCTTAAGACCGTGGTAAGGAAAAGGAAAATTCCCTTCTCATTAATTGCTTCATCTGGTAGCAAACTGCTACCAATTAATGGTGGCCCAGCCTGCATACTTCTTTAACCATTGGGAAATGTCCCTGTCACAAAACCAGTACTTTGGTAGGCAGACCTACCGAAAATGTGGGGGAGTTGGATTACAGTACATATGTCTGCTGGAGTGTTTTGCAAAATTAGGTTTGTGTATGTTGTCCAGACAGCGTAATAAGTTCTTGTTATGGGTGGGGGCATGTCTCCCGCTATAGTGGGGTGCACCAATCCTCCTGGTTACCCTAGCAGACCATCCCTCAACAGCAACCTTGCCCATTTTCTTCTGCGTTATCATTTTGGAGCAAATTCAGGCTGTTCTTTAGTCCTCTGATTTGTGTTCTCACAACACAACGTGTTGCTTTGCCAACAGCCACTGACATGAAGATGCGCTATGTCGTTTAGCCTCAACAAATGGTGAACTGATGTTGTACGTGTGGAATACTTGTTACCCATATACACTATGTCCGTGAATACTTGTAAAAGTTTTAAATAAGGAAATGTTCCTTTTCATTCCACTGGCACAGCATCTAGCTTGCTTTCGGTGCTCTCTGTAGGTGCTGATGGTGAACCGTAATCGTACCAAGTGCTTGTAAGGACCCTGTGAGGGAGCTGGAGCTTCATTCTGTTACCTGGTATACTTTGTTCAGTTATTCCCAACACTTTCTGAGTAATCTCTAGCAAAAATAAGCAAGAGATTGATCGTGATATGTAGTTTAGCCTAGACCTGAAGTACTTGGCTTTATACACAGCAAAAGCTATTTGCTTAAAAATCCATTTCATTTACCTACTGCAGATAAATAATGCGGATCATAGTGGTGTTCTAGGAAAAATACTTCTTGCATCCTGGGAACAATAGCTAGAAAATCAAGATGATAGAATCAGTCTGCAATCATTTAATGTTCTCTCTCCTGTGTGCTTGCAATCCCAAGAGCCAGAAATGTAGGCAAAACCTGATTTTATACACATGGATGGCCTTTGAGTGTGACTTTAAATTTTTTATTTGTCATTATTATTCCTTAATGGTAGCAAATGTTTCAACTTTGGCCGTGATACTGTCTTTATTTAGTGATATGCCAAAGTAGCTGTGTGTCGTGTTTTGTGTTTGGTTTTTTTTTAAGTTAAACATGTAGAAAATACTTTTGGCGATTTCAAGTAGTACTTGAAAGGTGTTCTGTGTGCAAGTTATCCTTTTCTTCATAAACTTGGCTGTTGTAAACACAGTCCAACAGTATTGGAAAGTCTGGTGAAAAGATACCACCACTTGTTCGGGACACTTTTGACTGTTTGCATTATAGCACTGTCTAGAGTCCCAGTTCTATTGTGCAAAAGATTATAGTCTTAATAATAGTAATCTTAAAAGATTATAGGTCTTAATGGGTTATTTCTACACCATGAACTTAGAAAAGAGCTTCTTCCTAGTAGCATTTAGATATCTGTGTGTGAATGTTAGCTGTGATCTTACGGTAGAAATTCTCATGTGATCATCTCTTGGTGTGGCCTTACACATAGACAAAAAGGTTTGGTTTTGAGTGAATCTCAACAAGCTATATTAGATAATTGGCTTTTATGGATTAAAGCTTAGTAATTGAATGGACTTGAAGAAATGATCATGTCCCAATTTATACATCATATGGAAGAGATAGCTCAAGCTTTTCAATCTTCAGCATTGAAGCGTGATGGGACCTCATGCTGCTGAACTTACCAGAGTGTGACTCTGGATCTGATAGAGGAGTCAAGCTATGCAGTGAACCATGTCTAGTGTCTAATCTCAGTGTGGTTGATGTTGACCACTTCTGAAACCTCCAGTTCATGCATGTTCAGTTTTGTTTAGAATTGTGATAGTCTAATGTTTATTTCCAAGAACAGCTAGAGTGCAGATGCAGGCAACAGTATAGAAATGTCACGGCATTTGTCCAGATTAACTGTGATTGTGGCTGTCATCTCACGATGTTGTTTTCCCAGTGACTGAGAAAAGTTTCCAGTGACAGATCTGGATAAGTATGCAAGAAAATTTGTGTAAAAACTCTTTCTTCTACTCACTGAATGTTATGTATCCTGTAATGACTTGGTTTTTTGAACTTATAGAAATATCCTTAGTTTTCCAAAAGGTGTATTTAAAAAAATAAATAAATCTTCAAAGCAATTTACAATTGAAAAGCAATCAGTTCAGACATTGTAAAGTATTCAAAGGAAGTAACATCCAAAGTACTCCCATACCCCAAGACTCATCCAACAACATCCCTAAACTGCCTTTTTTCAAGGGGACTGCTGCCTGAGTGATTTGGTAAAGTCTTGCGAAGACTTCTAAAACTGTGTTGAGAAACATTGGTTTTAGTGCACCCAGTTTGATGAAAGGCAGTTGATAATGATGAATAAGCAAGGTGCTGGATGTTAGGGCGTGTATGTACTTGATAGTCTTCCAAGATGTTACTTTCTTTTGAAAAAAGACTGACTAGATCTTAAGGAGAAACCCTGTACTTAAGATGGGAATTTCTGTTAAAATAATCCATAGAAGCACTGAAGTTATGGCAGTTCTTCAATACTCTAAGCACTTGTTTCTGCATGCAAAACAGCTAAGAATTGTCTGCAGTTTGCTTTGATTATTAATGCTTTTCTGTTTGAATGTTCTGTATCATCTTATTTTGAATTTATCCCTAATTCCCCTTAGCTATATGACTCTCTCACTTTCCTCTTATAGTTTTATAATACTTTGTCAGAACATCATGGCACATGGTTGTTTTTTTTTTTTTTTGATTGTTTTTAAACATGATTTCTTAGGTAAGACAGGTTTTTAGGTAGAGTTGTGTTTTTATCATACAAGTGAGGATAGCTGTAAAACTGGTTTTGGCAAGGATGTGTGGGGGTTTTTTTGTTTGTTTTTGTAAAATTAAAGGCAGTGGCCTTCTTGTAGATACTGATACTTTGCTGCTGTTTCTCATACAATATTTGAACAAGCCTGACTTTCTTCTTTTTGCCTAGAAGCGTGAGCTTTGCAGTGACGCAGCTTGTGATCTGCAGTTTCGAGTGAGTTGAAGACCTTTATCTGCTCTTGTCTTCTGTGGGTTAAAGTAATGTGCTCCTTTTCCTGGAGGGAGGTGATAGAGAAGGGAGCATTGAATAATCAGTCTGGAAAACTTACTTTCACGTAAGCATCTTATCAGAATAGTTAAAAAGATTTTTTTTTTTTTTCCTCCCCTCCCACCCTCACCCCCCCTGCTTTTTCTGATCAGCTAGTGCTTGCGGATATCAGTTTTCTAGCTCTGAACTTGTTTAGCGGGCTCTTTTGTCAGCTGAAGGAAGAAGAATCTCCAGTGGGAGAAGTTTTGTTGTTTTTTTCATTTGTGTGGGGTTTTTTTTTTTTTTCTTTTGGAAGTATGTCAGTGTAACTGTTCTTCTGGCAACTGTGCGATGTTTTCTTTTAGACACTTCTCATGCTCTTACTGGCAGTAGACTGTAGCAACTGGGATGCCAGCATGTTTGCTTTCTTGTGACATGGTTTAGTCTTCTTTTTCAGGCTTATCAGTTTACGACAATAATTTTGTAGTAACTTTCCTGTATTTGAATGGCCTTTTGCCATTATACAAATAGTGAAGAAAATGGCAATGAAACGATAGGAAGTGCTAGTACTGGCTTCCCTTCTGGTTTTGGAAGTTACAGTGGTTATTGCGTGCCTGAATGCTGTTTTTTGCCCGTAGTTCAATGATCAAGCAGTCGATTCTCTTCTTCCCTCTATTTCTCAATTCTGGATTTTGCCAGGAAAACAAAGCTTTCCCCAGCTCTGCCAGTAAACAGCGGTGCTTGCCAGTTAACACAGTGATGTTAGCATGGATAGAACTACCTTTGAGATGGGAATTATCCCAATTGTACTGTTTGAATAGGTGGATAACATGGTATGGGTTAACTTTAATCACCTAAATACTTTAGCCAAGAGTATTCTTGTTTGCTGTTGAAGAAAATGGTAATTACTGGCTTATGTCTAGTAAAAATGCAGATGCCTTTTAGCATTTTATAGTGGGAGTAATTAGTCCCTACCATGATATTAGTAATCACAGTTTTTATGTTTAATTATCCTAGTATGATCTCTTTCACATCTAGCACCGTGTAGTTTTTCAGCTGTTAACTTGATTCCACCTGTTTTTTTTTTTCTGGAAGTGCAGTTCTAGCTCTGATGCCCATTCGGATAACAGGGGTGACTTGTAAGGTACCCTGCCCTCTTACTCCTTTGAGGATTGACGATGTACAGCAGAAGCTGTATTAGTTCTGTTTGCTCAGTTTCTGTGCTGTGCTCTTGGGTTTGTATTTGAATCTCTAGCGGCTGTACTCTTTGTATCTTAGTTGGAAAAAAAAAAAGTACTGTGTAAATAAATTGTGTGTTCTCTTTTCCCTGGAAACATGAAAAGCTACTGATACTGATGTGACGGTATTCCTAATAAAGGATGTACGGTGAATACTTCTTGGGAAATCTGCTGTCTAATCGGGAGATTATAAAGACAAAGTTAGTGGTCACTTGATTATTTTCCATTAACTACAACTATTATGATCCTAGATTTGAGCATTAAATAATTTCATATTTATTGAGCAAACAGAAGAGCTCAATGTTTCTGTTTCAGTAAGTAACTTAAACTAGGAACTGGCTGCCTCCTTTTCTGACGCCGCAAAGCGGTGTTTCCGTGGAGGAAGAGGGGCTGCAAGAATCTAATAATTTTAATAGTCTCTGGCATGCACCAGCACATATTTTACTTGCATTCTGCAACAGAAAAGGGAAAGGTGATGATACAAGCTACTACTTTGTTTTAAAAGGCACGATATCTGTTGTACGTCATGTTCGTCAGTCACCACCAAAGCATCCTATGTAAGAAAAGGAAGAAATGACGTGAAGATAAGCTGTAGGTCAAAAAGTGAAGAAAGGTATGCTAAAAAAGCGTAGCCTTTTACTTCCCTTTTCTCCATCTCAGAAAATCATCACAAGCCCTAAGAACAAATGTCTTTTTCACTAATCTTACCATTGTGTGAAACACTGCTTGTATTACCTGGTGTCATCTTCATGAAGGTCAAATCCAGTTGAACTGAAGGAAATCTGGGGAGAATCCACGCTGCAGGTGGTTTGGTTGGTTTTTGGTTGATGTTCATTTGTACTAATGGCAACAGTGTGTCATTTTAGTTATCCTGTTAAAGTCACTTAGCTTGCAGGTTTACAAAACAAGGAATAGTCTCTGTGCTAAGAATAACAATGCAGTATTAGATGGAGCTGTTCAGTATACCCCTTTGCCAAGCTTACTTGTAGACAAAACCAATTGTTTCCGACTAAGACCAAATATGAGTGGAAAGCTGTTCTCTTCGTGTTTGTTTTGTTGTTTGGGCTGTTGTATCCCTCTACTTGACCGTTCAGTTGCTTCTTGAAAACTCATCTGATTTATTTCTTTTTCAGTCGTGTTTGGATTTTAACGATGACAATTGGGTTCTTTTGTAGACTGTGTCAACTACCTTCAGATTTGCATTAGCAGAGAAGGAGGCTTCTAGAAACGGAAACCACATCCGTCATGATACTACACAGTGTCTTTTTTGGCAGCTGTAAAGTATGATGTATATAGAGAGAAATTAAATATGTGGTGTAGGGGCCTACCAAACAAAAAAGATAGGACGCAATCATGGTGCTTTGTCCTAGAATGCCAGGTGATTTGGATTGTACCCACTTTTGGCAGGTACATTTCAAAAAAAAAACTTTCAAGTCACGGTAATCTATAAAAATCTAAGTTTTGTGTAGCCACAAACTGCGCTTCAAAAATAGCTGGAAAGATTTAGCTGGGTGGGAGAACCCGCAAGCGAAGTTACAGCTTGAACTGTCAAAACTAAGGTACTGAAAATCTTTTAAGAGAAGGGTCAATTTACTCTGTAACCATCACTGTGACTCCAACCATTGAAATACTGGGTTTAGGTTGTCTTTAAAGCTAGAATACATGTCCGAAAGCTAAAATGAAGCTGCTTTTTTCCATTGATGGCTGTTTGGGAATTCACAGTAACTTTTGGCAGGTAGTGAATTAGGTTCTGGCGAGCAGGGGATGCCCGTGGCTCCCACTGCGTTCAGTGCCTCTCTGCAGTACAAAACAGTTGGCGTTGAACTTGTTTTTCAGTCTGTCTTTCTTCTTAGGCCATCGCTCCTGGTAGTGTGTGGCACTGATGCTGGAAATGTCCGTGCCTATCTTAACATTGCATGAACTTCAGCTTATTTCAAAAATGATCAGAAGGTGTTTTGAGAGGAGATCTGCATTTATGAAAGAGAGATGAAATTGCCAATTAGATTTTTTTTCCTGTGGTTGGGTACCTACACATTTTAACTTGTTTGCTATTTTACGATGTGGTTTTCAAACTCGACTGCGATGGTAGGCTCGGGCTGTTCGCTGGGAGAAGCTGTGCATTTCACAACACCGTTCGTTTGCCAAGGCTCTGTTTTGCAGCTGCCTGCTTAGAGACGCACCAATTCTGAATGTGTTGCGTGTTCAGCATCTGTCTCCGTCCGCCTTTGTTACTTAAAACAAAACCTGTCTTGTCACGTTGCTGTAAAAGAAATGGAGATTTATACTATTGCAACAAGAAATAACAAGCACCGTTCTTCCAAAACATTTTTACCGTTTAATGTAAGCATGCTATTTTACTTTATAAACTGTCTGCTTTGAGTGCAAATGGAAAGTATTATGTCTTATAAATAAAAGCTAATTTAATCTGCTTGCAATATTTTTGCTATGGTACTGTTTACAATCTTTAAGACTTCCTGAATATGTTGGAGCTTGTTTTCTTTTTGAGGATGGCAAAATGTCTGATTCGCTCTTTCACACCACCATTTACTCTGTGCTACAGTTTGAAGCAACAGGGGCGTCAGACCCTTCAGTTTTCTACCGAAGGCGGCAGACCAACACCTTATTTTCTAGATCTCAGGTTACTGAACAGTTGTAGTTGAACGTGTTTTCCAAACTAGAGAAATGCTGACCTAAAATGTCACAGAGATAAGGATATTATAATAATTTCCTCTATAAAGGACTGATGAAGTGGAGTAAAATCCATGTGGACAGGTCATTTGTACTTTATTTTTGTCCGTAGGAAGAAATGCACTGTTACTGAACTATCTCATGGCACGATATTATGACCATATGGTCATGATTAATGCAGAAGTATACTAAATTAAAAATTTGACAGTCCTTTTTTCTCCTCTTGCTTCCCCCATTGTGTAGTGTGAATTAATAGGAATGAAATCTTAATAGACGCAATTGTTTTCCTTCTTGAGAGCTGCAGAAAGTCATAACCTTTGGGAGACCAAGTAGCTCCTGGGAGTCCTTGTTATAAAGATCAACATGCTTCTTCAAAGTCTTTCTTCTGCAGAGCCTGAACAGCATCTTCTGCATACAGTCATCATAAAAAAAAAACCAAAACCAAAAAAAACCCCTTGGTGCTTAGCCAATGCTTGAAATTCAAGTAAGGTTTAGTAGGCTTTCTTTGAATTGTTATACAGAAGTAGTACAGAGGCTACCAAACTTACAAGTTAAAATTAATGTTCATTTTCAAGGTGTTACTGAAAAAAAATCATTTCCATGTTCAGAGGGTTAGCTCATTGCTCTACCAAGGAGCGCAGTCAGCTCTGCCCCAGGAGAGGAGCTGTGATTTGGTTTGTAAAGATCACCGAGTAGGTTCTCCTCCTGTGCTGACTGGCTTGCTTTGCATCTGGTGACTGTGTGATGACTTTTCTCTTCCAGTTGATACTTGAGTGCTGCAGATAAGTAGCCACGTAGCTCCTGTCCTCACAAATAGTTTTTTCTGAGTATCTTCCTAGAAAGTTATGCTATTTTGTTGTCCCAGGCCTTAAAGAATTTGTCTGCCAGTAGGATTATAGTGGGTTATCTATTTTACAGGGCTTTTTCTGATGCAAGCCGTACACGTAGGTGCTGACTCACAAGGAAACAGAGTTCGTGCCTGTTCAGGTTTTTGGCCACCAGTGCAGACCAATACTCTTTGGGGAGGAAATTATGTAAAACATTGTCATAAAACAAGAATAATTTTTTCCCTCGTCTTGCTTAGAGAATCCTCAAATTAGTGTGAAAGGGGGAAGTTCAGAAACAAAGAAAAATAACGTGGTTATTTTCCTGCTGGAGGGAAAGTGTGACACAATGCTGATGGTAACCAGAGCCCGAGGAGTATAATGGTCTTACAAAAAAACAGTTCTTCAGCGTGAGAGTGTGGGTGGTGGGAGGGTGGATGGCAAAGTTTCAGTTTACTACGTCAGGCAATTTGATGTTTCAAACTGAACTTAGGTATGAATTTATATCAAAGATTTTTTTGAATGAAGGTTAACTGAAAGATGGCTTCACGAGGATATTTTGAAAAACAGTTTCTGCTAGATCTGAATTTTGTTGTCATTGTGGGCTTGCTTTTTCCAAAGAAATCTGCTCTAGTAGCAGTCTTGGAGTCTTTGTTTGTGTGGCATGGCATATCTCCAAAGGCTTGGGAATTTGTTTTTGAAGAGTGGTGATGTAGCTATTTCTTTATTCTAGTTGCATACAAAATCAACCATCTTTGTTCTGCTTGTTCTAATATATTCATTCCACAAAACAGATATAACCCTCAGTATTTTCCCTTGAAGCTTCCCTTGCCTTTGTGACATTTTCAGTTGCTTGACTTGAAGAAGGGGTTTTTCAACCCGGGAGTTTGTGTTTACTGAGAGGGATATAAAACTTTACATTTCTGCTTTTCATGTCTGAGATTTGTCCGTAGCAGGTGCTGATGACAAGAGTACGGTACGTGAACTGCAGAGAAATATGCTCTGTTGGTGCAGATTATCAACACAGACGTATGGGTAGAAATTGCCACAATGCAGAAACCCTCTGAAATTTAGCCTCTGATGCTGAAGCTATACATCAATGGCTAGATGCAGAAGCTGAAACATTACTTGGTGGTTATAAGTAGTTGAGAGTGGCTTCTGGATTTTAAAATCTTGTTTTAATGTCATTGACTGTAAGCTATACCTTTGTACTCCTATTCAGTGAAGCTGGTATAAGCATTTGTCTGATATTCCAAAAAAAAAAAAAAAACCCACTGAATGGATTGCTTTTTTCTAACAGGAACACACAGGAATTCTTGCCTGCCGTTGCTCCCTCTATCCATGTGACTGCTCTTAAGGGTTTTTGTCAATCTGATGTGGTTTTCCGGTGGAAAGGTCAAATTTTTCAAGCAGCCTTTTTCCCATTGCCATAATAGTAGTAATGCCATACTCTTGAGTAGCTTGGATTTGGATCAGAAAGGAAGTCTTGCGAAGTACTGCATAGGCACTTATCCGTTAAATGGGTGAATAAGTGGTCTCAATTTGAGCAGAAAGCAAATAAACTGACATGATTATTTTGTGAAGAGCCAGAATTTTACATGTGCCCAGTTCACTGTGATTACTGATTGACTAGTTCAGCAACTGGCCACTTCTGCAGAAGGTGCATCTGGTAGCCTCAGACTGCTGGTGGAGTGGTCCTGGTCTTGAAGTTTTGGGAAATGAGATGCTAATTGTCAAGCTGCCGCAGACTCCAAAGGCAATCATTCTGGAAACAAGGTTTCTAAAATCAAAGCTTTTGAATTCTGCGCAAACTTTCACAGGTTTTTATAAAGTAAAAAAAAAAAAACCCAACAGGTTTTCCTTGCTCTGTTTCTGAATTTCTCAGGAAATGCATGAACTGAGGGGAGTGGAATTCTTATGTTGAACACTGTATTGGTCCTCCTGTGTTTAATAAACTAATGTTTTGGATAGTTGTAACTGTTGTTATGTTTTTGAAGAATGTGCTTGGAAGAGCTGATTAATTGTTCACAACTTTTATGAGACTGAGAGCTTTCACTATATTCTCTTATAGTGAAATAGATGTCTCTATATATGTCTCTTTACCCCCTTAACGGACAATATTGAGTAAGAACAGCTGTTTGTCAGGACAGGATAGGGCTGAATGAAGTTTTTCTTTTGAGTGCCCATATCCAGCTCCCACTATTGTTATTCCCCTCCACCTCCTTCCTCTCTTATTTGATTATACCTAAAAATCTGTTAAAAAGAAATCTTTGTGACTTTTCCTGTGGAGGAGAGAGAACATAAGGAGAAGAAAAAGTCTGAGGAGGGGTGTTACTGAATTCCAAGAGAGGTCTGATGTTGGACTCTAGATAATTTTCCCGGTGCGTCTTGCTCGGATAACTCTGCATGACAGAGTATGTTTTCACAAGCAGCTATGAAGTTCTCTTCTTCAGGGGGGTGGGAGAGGCTACGTGGTTGCAGATATTTTTGTTAGCACAGTACTGTTATTTTTTTAAAATCCAAGTAGTGAATTTCAAAATTCAAGGACTGAATCTGTCAAGTAATACTGAAAGTGTTTCAGTACCTCTAAAAGTACAATGACTTTCCTCCTGAGTAATCTCGATTTCCATTTCCTCCCTGCGTTGGGGGTATGTAGTGTGATAGGTAGCATTTGGACCTCGTGTTTTAGTCTGTCTGGTTAGACTCCAAAGAGCAAGCCTATGAACAACTTCACAAACCCTGTGATTTTTGTATTATGTTGGAAGCTCTTTTGCTTTGAATCTAAAAAGGCAGGTAGTGAAGAAGGAAGCTTCACAGCCAGGCATGCAAATACCTTTTCTTCTTTGGTTTTGCTGTATTATGCAGTAATAAGCATAGCCTATAAAAACCAGTCTGTTATTTTCTTAGTTCCTACTTGCTGTGAAGATGCTTTTTTATCTAAGTAATGTGACAATTTTCCATTCTCATATCTATGCTGGGACATGGATGGACTGTGAACTCCCTCTTCCTCGTAGCTGCAAATGTCCTAGTGAGTGCCATTGAGAAAGGCTGGTGTAGATGGAAATAAGGCAAAGTAATTGCTGTTGCTTGCAAGTTTGGCTGTGCTTTCTGTGAGATTTTACTGTTAGGAGGACTGTGGGGTGAATCTGTGACTGCAGTAGAGTGCAAGCCCACAGAACTGCTGCGGCAGACCTAGCTAGCACCTTGGCAGCACAACAGCGTGTCTGTATTGCAATAGAGATTGGACCTGCTCTTCCTACTTGTGGATGACTGAGTACTGTCAGCCTTGGCTCTCCAAGGTGAGCGGGATGTGTTTTGCTGTTCTGCACCACATTAGGGTGGATTACAATAAGGTTTTTGGGACGTGGCTTGTGCTGGCGGGAAGATTTATCTCTCTAGTCTATGATAAAAGACGGCATTGATGTGAGAGTATTGTAGAAAAAATACTTAGCAGCACAGGGTAGAAAGGAGATTCTGGAAGCAACAAGGATGTTTGAGGGCTATTCATTTTCAGGTCAAGCAAATGACTACAGCTCTTCGTTCAGCTGTGCTCAGTGTGATGGGTCAACCTTGGCTGGCCATGAGGTGCCTACCCAGCTGCTCTATCATTCCCCCTCCTCGACAGGACGGGGGGAGAAAATACTGTGAAAAGCTTGTGGGTTGAGATAAGGACAGGAGGATCACTCAATGATTACTATCAATGACAAAACAAACGACTTAAGGAAGTTAATTTAATTTATTGGCAGTTAATAACAGAGTACGGTTGGACTTGATGATCTTTGAGGTCTCTTCCAACCATAATGATTCTATGATTCTACAATGATTCTATGAGTAGTATAGTGAGAAATTAGAACAAAAACTAGAACCACTTTCCCCCAGCCGCCCCTTCTCAGGCTCAACTGCACTCCCAACTCTTCCACCTCCAACCTTCCTTTTGTCATATAAGACTACTGTAAAACTCAGTTGTTTTTTAATTTTCTGCTTGTCCAACTCTTAAGAGTAGAAACTCATGACATAACTTAAAAATGTGGAAAGGTAGTAAGCAAGAGAGTAGTCAATTCTGGTGCACAGTTCATATGTACATTTACAGTCTAGTAAAATATGCAAGCTTGTCTTGAACACAACTGTGACTGTGGATAAGGAGCTTCTGTATCATTAATGCCGTGACCATGGATCTCTGACAACTTTGTGCATTTTTATTGCAGATGGTATCGGCACATGCATTAAAAGTTGTAGATTACTGAATGAAACAGCAGTGGTAATCAGAGCAGTAAATGTGTGTGTGTAAAAATCTGAAAGATATGTTTATGTTTACTCTTACATTTTGAGGAAATAAAAGTGCACAGGATAGCACCATTGATATAAAGTAGTTACTAGTCGTGCTAGAGGTCCAGTAAGCATGTATGTGAGGCCATGTAGTAACAAGGTTGTTAGACAACTGCAAGAGAATGTGGTAAGTGGCCATATCTCTACCTTGCCACGCTGTTAAAGTTTGGTTGCCTTACAGCACGTGTTGCGAAAACTTCTGTGGTTTTCTAAGAGTTTTGAGCCAGCGCCCTTTATTTTTGTCGATAACTCTGGCAAGGCAGTGCCTTGTTTGGAAGCAAAGCAATAATGGTGAGGAAACAATTTTCTGTTTACCTTGTGACTGTCAGTAACTACAAGCAGTCCAGCTCAGGTGTGAGCTGACTGCTGTGGGCTTTTGCAGGAACCCTCTTTTAATCAGCTTATTAACATTAATAGGTTTATGTAATCTTAATTACTCTGTATCAATACTTACTTAGCAAGAACAGATAATTTAGTGGGCAGTACTACTGGGCTAGTAAAAGAGACTTTGGTAGACCTAGCTGTTCTGCAACCCATAAAGCAAAAAGGGAGGAAAGAAGAGTTGGCGAAGGGAGCAGGAAAGAAGCTCAAAAACCACCAGTTTGGGTTGAAGAAGCGCAGAAGAAGAAAATATGAAAGGACATATACCAAAAGGGTATTGTCAACACAGCCCAGCAGGA
>NW_009626349.1:21705-22614 GCF_000690535.1 Cariama cristata
CTCTGCTTTAGGAGAAAAGAGTTGGCAGAGCAGAGGGAGTGGGCACTGTAGAGCTGAAGGAGCAGATGGGTCTTAGTGAAAAGAGGGTAGATCATAGGATGAATTTAAGCATGTTATTTTTTTGATCTTGTGCCTTTGAAGTGACAGTGGGTAGACCAAACACCTGTTCTTTATCATCATTTTTTAGGAAATGTAAATAAGCCTGAATGTTAATTCACTTCTAAAACTTCACCTCAGCTTACTTCTAAAATATTTGCTGGTACGTTTGCTCTGCTCACAGATGGGGTCTTTTGAGGGAAATGAGGCTTTTGCTAAAACACTCCCCCAACCCTGACAACCTACTACAATATAGGACAAGTTTAGGAGTTAGTTAACTTAGGAACCAATTAACTAATTTTGGTATTTACATGTATGTAGTACTGATATGAGAAGTTGCTTGGCTGTATCTCTGTTATTGGTCTGTGTGGTGAAGAGAGGCTATTTGCTATGTTCCATTGTGGTTCTAGGACTTCATATCCACTTTGCCTTTCTCGTGTCAGGAAAGTTTGCGTCAGCTGGCAATCCTTGGAGTGCACTGTGCTTGCATAGAGCACAAACTGTTGGAGGATCTTGCATCTTTGTTAAAAGTAGGGAACTACGGTTAGAGTCCTGGGGTAGGACTTCATCTTTGGTTTCACCAGGAGGGGGGATGCTTTGAGCATTCTTGAGCTGTACCTTAAATATACTGCAAAACTCCACGTATAGTCATAATGCAAACTTGCACCAAGGAGCAGCCCTTTGGCATGCTAAATCACTATTGTAGATGCAGCTGATGTGAGCCACATCTGTTATTTCACTGTTAATGTTTTCAGCGAGCTGTAATCTGCTTACTGAAGGCTTAATTTATAGAATCATAGAATCATTTAGGTT
>NW_009626350.1:0-230 GCF_000690535.1 Cariama cristata
GGCCCCCCGCTCCCTCCCCCGCACGGAGCCTGCCCTTTGCCATACCGTTTTTAAGTGAACGTGGTAATCTTTTAAAAGCACAAATAAACGGAGGCTGTGCTCTGCCCGCAGCATCCCTGGGGAGAGGGCCGGGATCTGTTCCCCATCCTTTCTCCCTGCGTGTCGCTTCGGTCCCGTGTTAGGGGAGTGCGTGGATCTGCGTGGGTAAGGCTGGGGGTGGGAGGCGGGCG
>NW_009626350.1:281-14708 GCF_000690535.1 Cariama cristata
GTTGGGATTTCCTAGGTAGTTTAGAAAACTCGGCAGTGTGGCCAAGGCTGTCAGAACGTCACCTCAGGGCCTCTTTTATTAGGCCATCCACCTTTTCAAACCGTCTGTAATTACTAGAACTGTCATTTAGAGCAAGAGAACTGACCGTTTTCTGCTGGCGTCGTCGTTCTGTATTTTTACGCTCTGTTGTAGGTGCGTCGTTGTCTATGGCTTATTCTGTCAGGGTAACATGAAGAAGAACGCCCTTTGCATCTCAGGGTGCACCTTCTCCATACACGTTGCCTCAATCTTTTAAAAATGTTTCCGAAAACCCGGCGTATGGCTTATTTCTTTCTGAACGCTTGAGTTTGTGTAAAGATGTTCACATTCCGACTCGACTGAGTGGAGCTATGTAGCTTTGCGGGGGCGGGTGGGAAATCAATTTACAGGAGTCTTAAACGAAGAGAGAACAGGCTGATAGTGTTCCTTGAGGCTTTCCTTCCATTTACTTAACAAACCCCAATAGAAAGGAGTATTTTTAAAAAGGGATAACTTTGTGTTTGGAACTCTTAGGAAATGAAGAGTTTGCAATAACATTGGGAAATAAAGTTTAACTTAGAGTTTGGTTTTCATTCACCTCTTCTGAGAGAGAGTGATTCTTTTAATACAGTGTGTGTTCTTCATCAAAAGTCATCTTCCTTAACGTGCACGGAAAAACTCTGCTACAAATGTGGGATTTTTTTTTAATAATTAGCTAAAGAGACTTGGTTCTAAATCTTAATGACATTGCTTTTGTTCTTCCTACTTGGTAGGAAGGTATGTGATTCTTCTGTTAGGTTGATCGTGGACGGGACTTCCAAGGACAGCTCACCTGTCCTTTCGGAAGGAGCGTGGATGTGCTATGAGAGACTCTCCATGTTTTTAGTTCTGTTCCTGAGAACCCCCACTCCGTCAGCAGATGCCTGACTTTAAGGGAATTTTTCCTTTTTAAAAGTATTTTGATGTGCTTATCTTAGCAGTACATCTCTGCAAACTGGGGATGTGCTGGAACTTCTGCGGTGTTAAAGCTTCTGCGAAGTTTGACATGTTGTAATAGATCCTGAATACTTTGGCTGTGAAATAATTCTGCTGTGGAGCGGAGTCCTTGCTCTGTGTGTGGTGGTGTCAGGAATCATTTTATTTATGTGGCTTGAAATAGAGAGAAACCTGTTTCTGCTATGGGTTATACTTGACTCTCCTTTCACGGAGATAGGGCAAAATGAGCATTGCATTTGGTGCTTCCTTGAAGGTGGTTATGACAGCGGCGTGTTTTTGTCTGAAAATATTGTAAGTTCTGAATGTTTAATACTGCAAAGCGAGTGTTTTATGTGGGCCTCTTAAAACCCAGAAGTAGTTGAGATAATTCTTGTTTAAGAGTTATCTCACGCAAGAATTATTTTTACTTAGACTCACAAAAGCTTGGTTAGCTGTTGCTTGTTATGTACGAGAACGTTTCCCAAAATTGTGAGACTCTATCTTAGTTTTTGTTAAGGGAATAACTATTTGCCTGATACTAAGAAACCGAAGATAAAGAAAGGTGAAGAGAGAAGTGTGTCAGGATGGTTACAAAAGTTTGAAACTAGGGATGCAGCAGGAAATAAAAAAAATGCGTTCGAGCACAACCCTAAAATGGCTTTTAATTCATGCTGTTTTTCCTGAGATTACCTAAAGCTAATGAAACCTATCACTCTGTGTGCATGTAGCATGTAGCAGGAAAGAACACTTGCTAATTTTATGAGGGGGAAATGTGCTACGTAGGAGTCCTCAGCTGCGTTTCAGTCAGTCTGTCATTGATTTAGGGGGCTGTTTTCCTAGTAACTACTACTAGCGTGATGTGAGGGTCTGTCACAAATCATGGTCATAAATCCCCTTGAAATAGTGAAGAAATACTGAAACTCCAGACTGACTCTGAGGTTTAAGTTGATACTTTCAAAGCACTGAATCTTCTCTCTCCGGACAAAAGAAAACTGTTTTAGGTATGGTGTGGGAATTCATTTGTTACTATTTCATTTTAAATTAAATTATTTTCATTTTAAATTCATTTTAAAGAATCCAGAGATGCTTTAAAATTGCTCATACTGTAGATGTGTCTGTAATAGATAGATCAGCATGGCACACAAAGTCAGTGCTTCAGAAGAGTGTGAATGTATTTCATCAGTAGCCTGGTGTAAATTCCACTGTTGCCTGTTGCTATTTTGAACCTTTTTTTTTTTTAATCTTGGCTACTTTAACTTTTATCTTAAGAATTTTTTTTACTTGTTTATTAATGTAGTCATTAGTAAAATAGGCTATGGGTTTTGTTCCAGCTGTAAATTTTCTCAGTCCTGCTTTTTTCTTGAACAATGCAAGCCAGGGTAACTTTCCAGCAAACACAGAGATTGTTTCTGGGAGCTTATTCTCCTTTGTTGTTACGGTAAGATCTGGCAGCATAACAACAAATAAAGGTTACAAAACCTTTCCTAGAATATGGATGCACGTGACTTATAAAGAATGTCTAATGTAACTTTGCTTCTAGTTAAAATTCAGCCAGTAACGCAGAGTTAAAACTAGTTGTCTCTCTTTTTGTCAAAGCAGAAATAAAAGAAATTTCACTATTTGTGATGCCCAGAAATAGCTTTAAGGACAAGGTTTAGTTTCACGTTAGACCGGTATTTTTTGTGAATATACTGTGTTGTATGAAAGCAACCTGCCATCTTGAGGTCGAGAACAATAACTGGGTTTAAATTCCTTGTTAGAAAGAAACTGTCGTAGGTAACTTTATTTCTTCCTCTTCATTCTAAGAAATCCTCTTAATTTTTCCTTATGTCTTTAACCCAAGAGCTATTAAACGTTCAAAATGTTTGGCCTTTGTAAGTTCAGAATTTCTCATGGGAGTTGATAGGACTGAAAAAAAACCCACAGCACTGAGAACGCTTGAAGGAAATAGTTTTTATTTTCTGCTCAAGACCTTTGTGGAGAACTCGGAGATACCAGCTTGAGCCTCACGGGAAGAATGATGGTAGAATAAGTCTCCTCCCGGTTTACACCACAGGCCAGCAACGATGCAATTCTATGCACAACAGAGTCAGCATTTTGTTTAGAGATTTTGAGGCATGTGAATTATTTTCCTTTTTCACTATATTGCTTTCCAACAGGATGTGTCCAACAACATTCCAAGTTCTCTTAGGGCAGGAGCAAATAATTAGGGTGTTGGCTGGGGATGCTGGCTGGCCAAAGCCGCGCGCTGTTCGGATGCTTGGGACTTTCTGAAGAAGTCAAAGATGTGCCATCTCCTGACAGCCCACGTCTGGGACTTCTGAACTGGACAAAAATACTTCTGAAGAGGCCTGCCCCCATTAAGTTAGTCCATGGAACATCTCATGATAGAGTCAAAGGCTATTTTGAGCAGTTTTTGAGATTTTGGGTGATTAAACAGTTGTGGTGAGAGGAGGAGAGAAAGCGGGAAGCGTGTCCCACAAAGTATTGTTCAGTACAGTTGTTTGTTAGGAACTTACGGGCCAATAATTCTTTTGATTCCTTCACTCTCGGAAAAATCAGCGTGGAGCACACCAGTGTTTCATCTTTGGTTTCTATTTACTGAAGATTGAAAATATCTCTTAAGCTGCTAAATTTTACTGAGCTGCTCCAAAGAGTGTGAAGAATGAGTGATGGGTTGGTAAGGGTATTGAGGGTTTATTGTTTATTACATAGAAACAGAATTTTTAGTTTAGCTGTTGTTTCCTTTACTCCTGCTTGACTCGTGCTTTGCGTGGCAGCGTATGCAGATGTAAGGTGTCGTTTTGTGTCGATGTTAAATCCATGGGTGACTTTTGCACGGATGCCAGTAAATTGACAGGTGCTTGATTTAAATTGTTTTGTTTGCTCTGGATGATAAAAGGATTAAAGCAACTGAAACGGTGTTTAAACCAATAAATAGTTGATATGAGTGTTAGATTAGCTTAATGGAGGACAGTCTGCTGGGAGAAGGAATTTCTTGACTGTGAATCAGGTACAGAATTGTCTTCGTTTCACAGTACGAAGCTTTATTGCTATTGCAGTAAACAGCACTGACAGCAGATGCAATAGTGAGTTCCTGGTGCGACTGTCAGTGGTCCGACAACCTCAAATGTTGGCATATATATTTTAAAATGTCCCTGCTTAATAATACAATAGTTACTGAATACTGTTTGCCACTTTGGCTTTCTGAAGTGCTGTATGAGTATTAGCTCATTCTGAGTATTCTACTAACATAACATCTATTATTTATCTTTTATACAGAAGGAAATTGAGCTTCTCCAGTTTAAGTTGACTTCCTTTAAACAGTAATAACAGTTGTCTTTGTGGCAGGCAGAATTAAGGTTTTTGAACTCTGGTTTTCCTGTTGACACTATAGAGGTAAAACAGGTAATTGTTCGATAAAATTATGAAGCGTGCTTTTCCTGAGCTATGGTGAAAAATGATGCAACTGGAGAAGTGAAGTTGCACGTGTGTAGGTTACAACTCTACCCTCTACTATGAAAAGCAGAAAGGTGGAAATTATCTTTCTGTCGTTGGTGTGGTTACAACAAAGGGCTTGATTTTCATTTTTTTTGTCTCATGGATTCTTGTTAAAGGGCACGTGGTGTCCTTTGAAGGTGCAGTACTCTTAATTTGGTGGTTCTGCCCTTCTTACAGGACATTTGGCTTGAGTTTTGTCCCAGAGGGAAATGAATGATTGAGTTGCTTGCCTTGACATCTCCTCATTTGGCTCAGGATGTGACAACATTTTGTGACGGTGATTCCGGAGCTCCTCTGTTGTCCCTTCTTTAGGTTGCCTTGAGTGCATATTGACTGTAATTTCACCGTATTGTGGCATTAAGTGTGATTCACTAAACATTTATTAATGCCTCTTTTTGGAAGTGGTTTGTTGCACGTGATGGTGAAGGTGATAAATTAGCCCTGGGGGACTCTTGGTCCTCAGCCTGCAAGAATTAGGTTGGAGGTAGGAGGTGACAGTAAGTAAAGACAGAAGCTTGACCTCTTCTTTCTGCCATATTTTAAGAGTCAGAAAAGGCCAGAGAGTGTGAGCAAGTGTTGTCTGCTTCGTGTTTCTAAACCTCTTGGCACTTGAGGAGGAGCTGTGGATTCGGTGGACCTGCTTAGTGAATTTCTTGGCCTTTGGGTTTGGGAATCAAATAGTGTTACTGTAATGTCATTTTGGAGATGTTATTTTTCTTTTCTGCTGTTCAGTGCTGGTTTTAACTAAATCAAAAGGAAAAGGAGTGGAGGATCTGAGAAAATGTGGTGAAAGTGTACAGTGCTGCTATCATCTATGGCTTATTGATACGTTATTTGAGAGCTTTTATGGAATACTCCGTGTACTTATGGCTGAAGCAATGTACTCCAGGTTTTCACTTAGGCACAGATTACATCTAACAGCAGTAACATACCTAAATCCTTGTCAGTAACTTCAGCATACCTTCTGTGGAAATTTCAGTTTTACTTGGCTTCCAGATTCATGAATGCTTTGTCCAATCCTTGGCCTTTTTTTTTTTTTTCCCCCCATTCATTTTGCATGAGCACATTCTTTTCTGTTCTACCAAATTAAAACTGTCCTAGTTGGCCTTCAGAAGGGAAAAAAAAAAGTGTTTAGAAGACCAGAAATTTAATTAAATGTGTGGGTGGTGTGTTTTTTTTTTTAATGCAAAACTTCACACTATAGAGTATGGCTGTCAAGAAGGTGAAGTTGCTTGCTTTAATACTTTATAAATTAAGAGGGAGACATACCCCTAAGCCTGCCTGGTGTACTTGTATTTATATGAGTTAAAAACCCAACAGCCCAGAATGCCAAAGTGACAATGAATCTTGTGGATCAACCAAAATGAAATGGTTTCATGAGACTTACCTTGCTCTGAATTAGCCAACGTGTAGGACGTCCTCTCCTACAGCTGCACTTTGTTATGCCTCGCTTCTGCCCTTTGCTTTTCTCTGGATAAATCTTACATAAAGAGTTGAGTTTGGCCTTGCTGTAAGAGATGAAATGCTTTTTCAGAGGGTTCGCTATGGCAGTCGTGGTCAGAATTACCCCGGGATTATTGTAGACTTAGAAAGTCTTCTAAGCTGATTTCTCTAGCTTTGGTTTTAGAAGTGGTGCATACTTGATATATGAAGCAACGTGGAAGGCCTTGTGTCTTTATTATTGTTATTCTTCAAAGATTATTTCCGAGTAATTGGTAAGGGACAGTTTCTACAAGTTTTTGTTCAGACAGAAAAATAAGTTTTTTTGGGGCAAAGAATGATTGCTTTAAAAGAACAATCACAAAGCCATGGTGTTTGGAGTAACCTCGGAAATGTTGCTGCTGTGTGTCTGTCTTTAAATACTGTTTTTAGTTCAATCGCTTAGACCAGTGCCTTGGTGATGCCACGAAAATATGTTGTGAAATGGAAGAATATTTATATCTGGTTTACATTTCTTTATGGAAGAAAAGGAAAAAACAAGAGTTTGGCTCTTGGGTAACAAGCAGTCTCCACTGATGACAGTGAATAATTCAAGGAGGAGAAGTAATGAAAGGTTATGAGATTTCTTTTCTGATGTGTAATACAGGGGATGTCTGTATAACATACTTAATGTTCTTCTCTTTGCAGCTTAATACAAAAACTAGAATGCTATTTCTTGAACTTCTCAAAGCAGCAGAATTTAAAAACAAAAACCTAATCCTTTGTTTTATAGAAGGTGTCACCTTTGACCACTGAGTCATAAATTACCCGGTGCTAGATGTACGCCAATCACTACCTACATTACACGTATAGTTTAAAGGAGTTTTGGAGGCTTTAATTTGCGTAACTACTTATTTCAAATAAAGTGTGGCTTGCTTATGAATTCTGTCCCATTTAAGGAAGTCACTCGTGACCACCAGATTTCCTATTTTCTCTGTCACACTTTATTTTCATTTCAGTCATTGAAAATTTTCTGGTTCTAGAACAATTGAGAAGCTCAGAATAGAGTTGCCTGCCCTATAGGAGTGAATTTTGACATAAAATATGATATAAATGATGTAAATAGTTTTTCTTTGGATTTTCCTCTGATTGCTTCCCCTACTTGAGAGTTGGCAGCTTGAAGTATGATGTGTTTTAAACACTTTCTTTCTTTCCAAGGGGAAAACATTTTAGCCTCAGAAATCTGTATTTCTGACTTACCTGGATGTGTCTTTTGCAGAAGATGTGAAAGCAAATTAAACAGCTGTGTTCATGTTCTCAAGTTGGAGCCAAGGTGTTGAAAATGGTAGCATTTTCCACTTAGAAAGTCTACCCAGCTGTGGATGATTTGAAAAAAAAAAAAAAAGAAGTCTATACATGATCTGTGTCTTCGATAGCGGAGTAAAAGAAATCTGTAGCGGTGGAGAATTTTTGTCTGTCTGGGTTTTAACAGCATGTTTTTTACTGTCTGGATAAAGTTGACTATTACTTACCCATGTTCTAAAACTCAAGTTTGCAGGTGTTCAAGTGCTAGGACTTGTGTACTCAGAAAGAGTTACACATCTGGACTGATTTAGGCAAGCCGCACAGTGGGAGCGTGGTGGGGCGCGCTAATGGTGGGCAAAACTATAGTGAAGCCTCAGTAAATTCGTCTTGGATCGTTTGCAAGTCTTTCCATTTTACCTGCTCCAGAAACCTGTATGAACCTGGATTTTCGTCTCGTCTAGTCTTTCTTCAACACCCACCCCACCCTGAGCCACAAAATCTCACTACAGTCAATGTTAGCTGTGACATGGGAGGGGAAGGTTTTCTATGATGCTGTTGAAAAGGTGCATTTTTCAATTGCAAAATTCAGATGTGACGACTACTGGAAGGAACCATGCACCCTTTAAAGAGTCGGGGAATATTCCTGGAGACTTTTTTTTTGAACAGAGTAAATCAACTCTTAAGGGAGCTCAAAACTTAGTTTCTGTGAACGTTGCAGCTAATGGTAAAATTGGGAGAAATGCACGCGCACCAGCAAAAATTTAGGTGACCATCAGATGATATTGGCAGTAAATAAGTCATTATCTGCAGGTGTTCTGTAAGAGTTGCAGGCGAATAATGGAAATGAGCTCTGTAGCTTGCACGCAGAACTAATCCATACCATTTCAATTTTGAACGGCGTGCTTGACACTTAGTGAGTGTATTGACAGTCTGCTTCTAGGTCTTATTTGCCCGATAAACTTTGACAGACAAGTACTACAAATGGTTAATCTTTCTACCTGCTGTCCCCTCTGTTCACAAGTGGTTTGTGACCAAAAATGTGATATAGGTTGTGATTAATTTTCTCTCTGAGATGTTTTTGTGGCTGGGGTCATTCCACTCGTCGTTACCATTGCATCTAGAAAATTAAATGCTCAGCGATGAAGATTTTTAATTTACATTTAAAGGGCAGAGAGTTGGCTATGGAGTTCTCCTGGCTACTTTTGAACTTGCCTTCCTCTACCGAAGCAACAGAAAACAACATGTTTGCCAGGATTATGGGGTGGTAATTCTTCTACTTGAAGGAATCCTGGACGGTTGTGATAAAATCCCTGTTTTAGATGCCTGTTAATGCTGAGGTCATTCTGCTGTTTGCAAATTTTAGTGCAAATTAGCGTCTTGAGATATTTGTGGAAAGTGAAGCTGTTTTGCATGAGCCAGAGAACTGGAAAATGCCTGGATTTTACTAAATCACTGGTAGTTACTCAGAGTTTAAATGTGCTACCAGACCACTCGGTTCCCTGGAGCAGAGACAGACTTGCTGGTAGTTCCCAGAAGTGCTGACCTAGGCAGAAGTAATCTCTTACAAGGTCCTGGCTAGTTTATGCTGAAGTATGTACATGTGGAAGGGTGTGAGATTTTTGGGGGAGGGCGGTGTGTATTCCATATATGTATAGGTGTGAGTGTGTGTATAATATTTATGTATGTTCTTCTGTGCGTAAATACTTGGTTAACCAGTTTCTCCTGCTCTGTTTTTTTTTTCGTTTCATTCTAATGGTTGTGTTTATTGAATAACCTTCTGTTTCTGGAAAAACAAAACAGAAAAACCAACAAAAAATCCTGCTTTTTATGCAGACTTTAACTCCTGGTGTTAGATCTCGATACGTAACTAAGGAGGAAGGTTTCACAGTCACTAGGTATGGGACTGGAATTCAGTATACCTGGATTTGGCTCTGGTGGTGTTACTGAAGCTTGCCCCTAAGTCTGTGAACTCCAACTTTTTGTCTGAGAAAAGGTGGTAGTGATACATAAATGGTCTCTCTGAATGCATCTTGGAGTGTTTTACACAAGAAGCACCTCAGAGTAATCTTTACATGTGCTTTTAAAATAACCTCCTAGTAATAAACTCACTTTGGCTCCGTTGTATTACTCTCTCAATGACTGATGTTTCAGTAGAGAGAAGGGAAGCTGCAAACTGACAGAATGGTCGGTAAAGTATCCCTGAAAAGGTAGGGTGATGTGTATTTTTATTAATCAAAATTGCATGCCTGATCAATTTTGTGCACCTAAATCTTTGATCTTGCATAATTGCTTTCCACACCTTTTGCAGTCTTTATTTTACAGTTTCTGCATGTTGTATCCTTCTGCTGCGTTGGTAATATTTCTTCGCAGCTTGAAAGCTCTGCTAGGCAGGGATCTTGTGTATTGTTTTTCCTTTTACCTGCTTGCTTTGTGTTGTGTTCCCCCTCCCACCCTCTGAAGAACCCAGATTGCTAAAGGCTGGAATGTCTGTAGGTGGGTAATTAAAAACAGTGGTCAAGAGAGCTCTTGGAAACTTGTTGGGTTACTTCTCTAAGTAGGATGATGAGGCAGCATCATTGAATGGAAGGGGGGGGCCGGGAACCCAAACCACCCTCCTGTTTCTGGCAGTTTAAAGACTACCTGCTGTCCCCTTAGCATGTGGCTCCACTAACATCGTCTGCCCGTGACAGAATTGGGAAAACTGGATAAGCGGCTGCTTAGCTTGTGTTTGAGGATTGCTGCTTGGCATTCAGCCTAGGGTACGATGGAGAGAAGAAGAGCAGGTAGAAGTACTTTACGCTTGTAGCCTCTGTTCCATATTATCTCTCAACTTGCATGGTCCAAATTAAGGTCTTCATTGTTATCCGCAAAAGATCTAAGCGATCTAGGGTTCATTTACCTTGGGGATTACCACCTTGACACATCCAGCCCTTCTCCATCCTGCTAGCAGTAATTACAGCTCATGGAAAATAACTCTGGTTGCGGATCCCCAGGGTGTGGAACTCCTGGCATCTGGAGACAGAGCACATCTGGCGCTGGTCCTCAGAGGCTGAATTGAGCCAGCCGAAAACTTGTTGCGTGTGGGGAATGATGCAAGTGACTTGTTTTCTCTGAACAATGGCTATGGGATCTTTGTAAGCGTTGGCCTCTCGCCTGGTTATTCTGAGTCGGGTTGGGTTAGTTATTTATTTATTTTTGGTTGTGGTGTTTTATTGGCCTCTCGCCTGGTTATTCTGAGTCAGGTTGGGTTATTTATTTATTTATTTTTGGTTGTGGTGTTTTGTTTGTTTTTTTTTTTCTTTTTTTTTCCCCGGAGGAAGTCTGTGTGCAATGAGGGGGGATGTGGAGTACTGAAAGTTTTTGATATGACTGATTCAGTCCTCCAAGCCATACTTGCTCCTTGACACTGGTGCTCTCACATATACAAAATGCACATGTAAAAGCTGCTGTGCCCATCCAGAGGGCACTCGGGAGATACAGGTAAAGATCCTGGTGTGCTTTTTTTATGCTTTTCCTGGGATTCCATGGTGCCAATGTTTCAGGGACACAGAAGAAAGTTTTCTTTTTAAAGGAGATGTGCTGGAGTGCCCACCTTTGAGGAATGTTCTTGGGACCTGTTAGTATCGCCTTCCGTGTACAGATTATAAGGTTTTTGTAGGGTAACAAAACTTGCTTTGTTTGAGATAGAATATGAATTTATATTATAACGGCTCTTCCACAATTCCTTCCCCAAGGGTGCCTGTATTTTAGAATGGTTTCCCCATGAAGGTCTGTTCTGGAATATTTATTATAGTCATTTCTCAGCCTTAGAGCTCATTTTGTACTGCAGGGATTGGGATTGGAACAAGCTCGTGCTACTGAATCTGAGCTTCTGCTGGTCACATCTTGATATCAACGGATTGATTGTCATGGTTGTTTATAATGTGACACCTGTCCATATGCTTGTTGGCAGCCTGTTAGGACCGTCTTGTCCACAAACGCTAGTTTCTGAGGGAGAATGCTGCCTTTTAGGTATTTCTTAACGTATTGCCAAGAGCCTGTGAGAACATTTTAGGTGATGTGGCAGGAGTGTCTTTGACATGGTTTTGCAGAGGTAGGTGGGAGGACTTGTTTGAATGGACAACTGAAAAAGTCATGGTTTGCTTGGGAACCCACACTGCAGGGCAGGTACACTGAAACCGGTGGACTAGTATGGGGTGGGAATTTGTTCTTTTAAATTCTGCTAGTTTTATTTTAATTACTGCTAAATTCTCCAGCCGTTTAGTTCCCTGGCCATTAATTGGGAAGAAGCTGCTTTACACATTCTTTCCTCTGCTCATTTTGAGACTCTAGCAGCAGTTCTTTTTTTAAAAAAAAATTATTTATTTTCATAAAATCTTGGTCTGTGTTGGAAACTAAAATGACTTCAAATCTCTCTTCCCCGCTGCGTGACTGTCACTGCTGTTGCAAGCTGGGTTGGCAGGAACTCATCGTTCATTCAATAAAGCTTCGCAGCAATTGAGGGACCGTGTCCCAGTGCTAATGAAAAGCCTTTGCCTGATTTTTGGAGGCTTGGGCGTCAACAGGCACGTGGAGAGGTTTGCAGGGATAAAACTATAACTTGGCAGCTGCCGTGCTCTGAATTACAGCTGCATGCAGTGCTTTCCTCTGTATAACTTGTCTGCCGCTTTATCGTGAGGCAGAAGTAATATACTGAATTTTACAAAAACCTCCCTGTTTTCTCCAGGCACTGGAGTTTTGATAACTCTTTTTTTTTTAAACTGAAGTGTTTGTATGCAAGAATAGAGCAGTCAAGCACAGTGGGAGATGGGGAAGCATTATGTGCACACACTTAGGACTGCAAAAAGACACTTTAGCACCAGTTCGTTATTATAAAGTCTGAACTAATGTTGCCTATTTATAAAAAGGAATGGACTTTACAGGGTTATTTTCCTATGTAAACATCAGCAGGACACTGGGAGCAGATTACTGTGAGTATTTGAGTAAGTTGTGTTTGCTTAGTGTGTGCTTGGCAACACTTCTTTCAATGAAAGTTTAACTTTTAAACTGTCCAAGTTCAGTTTCAAAACTTTGGCCTTCATCAGGAAGGTAAGATGGCTGGGAAAAAAAAAAAATCAGTGTGGTTTTTTGCAGTTATTGATGTGTATGGTGTCAGTTGTCAGATACCTGTTGTGTATGTGGCCAAAAGTGAGTGTGTTTTGTTATCTTTATTTAGAAAGACTTGGTAATTTATTCAGAGTCCTGTCATAAATATTGCTTACTCCTAAGAGGATAATTTTTGCTGTGATGATTAACATAAACGTTAACAAATAGATCGGTCTTGATGCGCCTGTCTTTCTCCCATGTTCGGCAAAGCATGTGCCAAATGTATGATCAAACTTTTTTTCTGCTGGATGTTACCCATCTTCTGACTTCAGCTCCACTTCTTGCCCTGGCTTCAGTGATGCATAGGCAAAAGCAGTAATGATTTCAAAATTCTTCCCAGTGTCTGAAATGGCATGAAACTTTCTAGTTCTGATAGCCGTAAATTCATGTTAAAACCCAAGAATTCTTGAAACTTATCTGTCGGCGACCGCAAAGCACATCTTTCTATACAGTTGTAAAATTGGCACTAGCAAAAAAGGCTTTATTTGAATAGTGCACAAAAATTTGCGTGCAAACCCCAAATAGCCCCAAATTTTGTTTATCTGCAGCTTACTGTTCAGATTTTATTTATTTTTTTTTTCCCCTCCTTCCCTGGAGGCTGATTTGATACTGAAACTGAACTCAACAAGTGGTTCTCTTGTTGCTTCCTAAATCCTGGAGAAGTTGTTTTTGGTGTGTGGGTTTTTTTTGTTAGTTTTTTGTTTGTTTGTTTGTTTTTTTAAAACAATATTTAGGCACAGGTCACTGCAAATGAAGTTGCAACAGTGTCATGCGATTCAGTGGATTTACTAATTTTAAGTGTTCTAGAGTCGACTGGGAACCTTTTTGTAACTAACAGTGTTGCTTTAAACCTGAATGAAAAGGAATTTATTTGCAACACCTGGCGTAGATTAGGAGGAGAATGTGTTTCAAAGGGCATATTTTGTCCAGTGGTTTTAGTTTAAGCAGCATCCAGCTTCCATTCCATGCTCCATCCAGTGACAGCGCAAAAATGTGTCTCCATGTAGTAAAATAAATTAGAGGACTGGGCTGAAAGTAACCTCCTTAGTGACCTTTTGATTTGTGGGTTCTTCTCCTCGCTCAATTAATTTTTTTAAATTTTTAAAATCTTTTTCTCTTTGCTCTCCTTTGCTCCACTCTCTCCTCTTTCCTTTCCTCCTTCCTCTCATCAAATGTGTTATTTATAAATACCTGCATCAGTGAGGAGAAAGCGAGAGGCTGCTTGATGATAGGGGGTAAAATAAGACTTAAATAGATTTTTCTCTAGTGTAATAAAACAGTGATACTGCAGGATCAAGGATTTGATGGGTCTAACGTATTCAGCTTTGAAGGAAGGATAATGCCATATGTTTCCATGCAATTCAGATGTTACACAGCCTATGATGTTTTGTTCTCTGTGTTCTTTTTTTTTCTTTTATAAATAAAATCTAAACTCAGCGTGTTATTTTTACAAGTCTTTAATTGTTTGTGCCGCACCTCATCAGTGATGAGAATAGCATCTTGGAGAATCTTCTGAGCAACGCAGAGATGGAGCATGTGTTCGCATTTACAGGGTGATGTGATGGAGGGTTAATTGTATGGATTAACTGTTCTGCAGGAGCAGATAGATGTTTTCTCCTTTGATGTTGTGCCGTTCTGTGGTGTCCTTGGACAATTACTGCATGAGATGAAGTTTTTAGTTTGAAAGCTTCAATTTAAGTAGCCTTTAGAAATGTTTGGTGTCATTTGATGTCAAGTCGTGTTACCTTATTAAGTGTGTGTGTGTTATGTGCATATATATAAAGTGTGTGTGTGTGTATATATGTATAGAGAAACATACTCGACATTCTAGGGTCTTATAAAGGAAACAACATAATGCTGTCATCAGTGGAGCACATTCTTGAGAGGTTTTAGATGCCCTAACTTCCTCCAAGTAAAACATAAGATGGTTGATGCTTTTCACATGTTGATGACATAGAGGGAATAAAGTGCCATCTTCTCATTTCAGAGTTCATGGTGTAATTACCAAGAAGTAGTGGATGGATGATAATGAATTCTAGTTATTGGCTCCTCGGTGACTTATTT
>NW_009626350.1:14726-35344 GCF_000690535.1 Cariama cristata
CATCCCTGCTGAGTCAGTAACATGTATCGCACATTGCAAGTATTAGTCGCAGCAGAGAAGACAAAAAACAGCTGAATTGTCCTCAAAAGTGAGTTACGTTCCATCATCCAAGTGAGGTCTGTTGATGACAAGGTTGTCCTATATTGCACGTAGTAATTGAAAGAAGACTGATGTGAGTTCTGGATTTTAGCTTCCCCTTTTAAAGGAGAAAGAAATCTTCATTTTTATTTGCATCTTCTTTAGTTAATTTCTGCACTAGATGGGCTTGATAAAGGAATTATCTGTTTCCACTTTGTACTACTTTTATTGTAACGTTGCAGTGCTTTCTGTAAGTAGAAAGTGAAGGTTGCCCTAACTCTGAGCAAGTATTTAATTCCAGAATGAGGTGCCTAAGTTTAGTAGAGAAGTGGAGGGCTTCTGTCACCTGTCCTTCAGGTTAGTGCTTGTTTGATGTGGGTGGGTTGGTTGGTTTTTTGGTTGGTTGGCCTTTTTTTTTCCTGTTGTTTTTGGGGAGAAAGCTGTTTTTCAGAAAAAGCAAGTGCTTTTGTGGTCTAGTTTACATGGAGTTTTTAGAGAAGGTAGGTTTTTCCTCTAGTTTAACAATACTCTGGTTGTTCAGCCTTCTCTTTCAGTGCTTCAAAGACTAGGAGATTGTAGGCACCATGTTCAATTTTCTTGCAATTCATTAATGGAATTTAAGGTATCTTCTCTTTTTTTTTTTTTTTCTTTTCACATAAGGCTTATGTTTGGGGCATCATAATTTTTTTTTTTTTTAAGCAAGACTTCTATCTTTAGTATGTAGGAATAACAGCCCTTCTTTGCATGTAGATATGTGGATTAAATTGGGTTCATCAGCCCCTGTTGTATTTTAAGAGGGTAGATGTGTGCTTCTGTATTTAATCATTATCGTTCATACCCGGAGGGAGTTACTTAAATGCACGTTGTCATTTCTTGCATATATTTCATGTTTGTTAACAATCTGCTGCAGGGTCTTGTTGATAAAAAGTTAAAATGTGGTTGTTAATTGCTGGTGGTGTGCTAGTGCCTGGCATGTTAAATGTGCCACGTTTGTCACATTTCTGGATCGGAAAAGTGATTTTAGGCTATGGGTCATAGCTTTTTGAATTAATGTTTGTATTTTGCAGTGTTTTTAGTAAGTAAAAAAAAATACATGTATGTATAATAGAGAGGACAGAATCCAGGACATTTAAACTCTTAAATGGTCTGCAACAAGTGGAAATAGAAGAGCTGTAAAAACTGGTTGTAATAAACTTACGGTGCTTAAAAGGCATTCACCAGAGAGGGGACACATGGCACTAAGCCTTAGTCCGGCTGTGAGTGTGTTAAATGCTAGGCAGTGCATTGCGGTGGTGAATATATTAAGTGTATTCTGCCTTAGTCAGACTCCCAGTCTGGCTCCTGAAGGATGGCAGTATTTATTTCTTTTTCTCAACTACAGCATAAGGTTAGAATAGTTGTTTGGACTATCATTTCATCTGAAATGCCCTGGATGTTTTCCAGACACAAAGGGAGAAGGCTTCCTGCTCTGAAAGTCCCGGATCACGTCTTCATTGCTGAAAAAGGTGTAATTATTACACTGATAATTGCAATCTTGACGTAAAAATCCTGATAGAGTCAGTGCAACTCCATGCAACTGATGAAATCTCAGGTGAGGAGTGATATAATGACACTGGCTTTTTACTTGATGCAAAAGTCACCTTTTCTCTGCTGGCGTTTTTACATTGAAATAACTATCTGAGTCTAATAATTACGTCTTTCTCTTTAGCAATGAAGACATGGCCAAATAGTGCAAATGAAGGGCGGAGGAAAGGGATACGGTGTACAAAACGGGATAATCAGATCAGTGACAGCCACACGTTGCTTGAGTTGGTTTTGTTTTAGTATAAACAAATGCATTTTGCTCTGCTCTTCATGATATTGCTTTCTTGTATAATGCTAATAGGCTTGTGCCCTTCCTTCTGCAGAAATAAGGGGCTGGTTTTGGGCAAAATTAAATAAATCCCCCCCCAGGGATGCATTTTATCACCTGTGTTCTATGAGCAGCTTTAGAATTTGTATATTTTAATTTATACGTGGGGATTAATGTCTGCATTCCTCGTTTTTCTGTCTACCCTTCCAGCAGTGTGCTGCTTATATTTGTGGCGCTCTGATTTTGGAGCTGAGCTATGTGTCTTCTGACTCCCAAAAATGGCACCTAGGATTTTTTTTTTTTTGAACTGGCACTGTGGCATTTGTTTCTTGTTTTTCCGGGGGTGGTGGTGTTGGTGTGGTTTTTTTTTTTTCCTTTTTTTTTTCCCCCTGTATTTGAACCATTTGCACCATAGCATAGCCCGAGAGTTACTACTTTTGGCACTTAAATTCACTGAAATTGGAGGATAAAGAAGATGGAAAAACATTCAGTCACACTTGTCTAGATGTGTTGTGTATCGGGAATGCAGTTCCTTATTTGCAGTACACCTTATCTAGGCTGCCAAAGGGAGGGGAGAGTTGGGGTGGCTGAGATCATTCCTCAACCGTTTGCGATAGTAAAATGTATGCCTTTTTTTACTCTTATTAAAATTTGTTTGTAAGGTAGCTTGATGGTCTAAAAAGGTTGTAAGTTTACTCTGTCTGGAAAGAAACACTGGTTATGGTTCTACTTAGCACATTGGGTTCTCGTCTTGGCTCTGCCATGGGTTGCATGTCTTGCCCGTGGGTAAGACCCTTCATCTTGGTCTTCTGTGGGCTTCCTTTCCTCTTTGCCCTGTGTATCTAGACAACAAGATCTTCAAGTGTGACAGTCCTTCACAATATGTCCACGTCGTGTCTTGCAGAGTGCAAATCTCAATTCTGGCTTCTAGGTGTTACTATAATATGAATGACGACAGTTCATGTTGTGTAAAGCTTGTGGTGGTTTGTTTGTTCCCCCCACACCCCCTCCTGTAGTTCCTTTGTAGGGAACAGATTGGCTTCCTTCTGATTTTGGACCCCTTTTATGATGAACTGAAAGCTTTAGACATTCATTTCCTTTCTTGTTTGAGAAAGGCAGATACGTGTTGGGTTAAAACAATAATTAGGCTTGGCTGTTTATACAGGTGGGGAAACCATGGGTAGAAGAAAACTAAAGAATTAAGTCCGGGAAGAAAAGAATAATATGTGGATTTTTTTATTTATTTTTTTTTTTACTTCAACCTGCTGCTGAAGTTGAGGAGCACCATACTTTCTAGTACCTCTCCTACTTTGTGTTTCTGTGATACGAGAGTATTTGAAAACGTTGTGGCAGCTTCCCCTGTGTCTGCGTTGCAGACCAGTTAATTTCTTATGCCAGTAGGCTGTTATTGAGACTCGCGTGAAAATTTCTAGAGGTGAAGAAGCCTAACTTGAAAAATAAGATGACTAAGAAAATGTTGCAGCTTTACATGAAAATACTTCGAAATCTTAACTTGGTGAATTTGCGGATAGCTAGGTCTATGCAATGCTTAAAGCATATGAGTAAAGCATACCTGTGCGTGCCACCGTATTTATTTTTTTTTTTAAGCACAAAACCACCTATAAAGTTCCTCCCACTGAGCATCGGACATAGAGGACACGGCGGCACAGAGACAGTACTCTGCAGGTCTGCAACCCGACAATATTCTGGCTGCAGCTGAGCTGGGCAAAGAAGAAGTTGCCTTAGTACTTCTTTTTTTAATTTACTTGCCTTTTTATTTGAGACCCTTTTGACAGGATCAGCTCAAGGATAGCAACGATGCGTGCAGTCACACTGGCAGATTTCCGGGTACCAGAACATCTATGAGGTAGTAGGAGACTGAAGGGATGAGAACCAACATGCAACTGGGGATGGGCAGGAATGGGGGGGGAGAAAAAAATTCCACCAGACTCAGCTTCAGGCAGAACAAAACACATCTGACCCAGCCCAATACAAAGGGCATATTTACATCAAGATCCCTCCTAACAAAACATAGCTTGAAGCTGGATTTGTGCAGAATTTATGGTTTGGGCTGGAATAGTGTGTTTGTCAGGGGAGTCTGTGCTACAGCTGGCACTGCCCTGGGAGTTTAGGGAACCCCTCCAGCTGCTCTGCCTTTTGCAGTTTTACAGCCTTCCCTCTGGAATATTGGTTTTAGTCTCCTTTTGGGGACCCTTATCCTTGATTACATACCACACTATATCACATACATGCATATCACACAATTCTGCAAACACCAGAATTCAACGGACACCGAGGGAAGTGACCAGTTATAAACCATGAGATTGTACGGAGCAGGAATTAGCTGCAAAAACAACAGACACAAAAATAGTAACCATCTCCAATGCAACTCATCTTTTAAGGCCCCAAATTTCCATCGTCTCTCAGATTTTCTTCAGTATCTAGACTCAAAACCTTTTCCAAGAAAGCAAATGAGGCATTTGGGGGCTGAATTCCAGAACACGTTTCCCTTCTTGCACACACAAACTACCAGCCTATAAAAATAGGTACAAGGAGACTGATACAATCTGCTTTCTTTTGAGTATTACCAACACAGATCCAAATGTGGAGAGCCTGCTTTATTCTGGAGATTTGGAAGTGACAACTGTTCTGGAAATGTCCTTAAATTCCACATTTTGGGTGGACAAATGGTGCAGATGATTGTTTTATGTTTCTTTCTGATTTTTTTTTTTATGCTCTCTGTTAGGGACCCTTTGCACACCTAGATATAAAAGGAAGGAACAATTGTTGCCGGTTTATGATCTTCACAAATTTGCGATACAGCAAAATTATGAGCGAGTCACATGCACCGTCAGTTTAAAGAGAAAATAATTTCATGGGGAAGACCTCACTCAAGCTCTTCTGTCCAACAGTGACATACTACCAAATCTTAGTTTGGTACTATGAGTCCTTGGAACTCAGTGTTGAACTAAATATAGTCACCGGTGGAGACTTTACCAAAATTTTTTGGACCCAGGGCTAAAAATGTATCCATAAAAATCATACACTGATCACCAAAACCACATGAAATCAGTTTATCAAAACAGCTGTACTCAATGGCATCGTGACACCTCTTTTAATTAATGCTTCACTTCAGACCTTGGAATAGTTGAATCTTTGACTCAGTGTGTAATATACTGTCATCATTTTAACACCCAAATAAAGTAAGTCAGATTCTTTTTTTTCTGAACCTTGGCCGACTTCTGACAAAAAATGGAAGAAAAGTTAGTGAAATCCTGAACAAGCTTGCTCTTTCAGCAATCCCCTATTTTTGAACAGATGTTTGAGAAGAAGCTAAATTATCAGAAGCACCGTGTCTTTGCCTCCACAATATTGAAAAACAGATTTATAGCATCATAATAATAATAAAGAAGAAGGCAGAAAATCTTCATTCGTGTAGTTCCGGCAGGACAAACACTGACCTTAGAGAGACAAAAGGAGCCATAAGGAATGAATTTAGTTTAATCAATATTCTTGGCTAAAGCAGAATCATCTCCAGCAAGGAGAGATTTACAAAGCTTGGAGCAGATTATTGTGTTTATTTGCTACATTAGAGGAAGCAAATTAAGAATTATCAGTGATATAAATGCAAGGATGATATTACAGTTTTTATTATCTTTAAATAATCCTTTTCACCTCATCTTTTTTTTTTTCCTCTCCTTCCTAACAAACTCTCACAAAAACCAAAATCTTGACTTCTTGACTGAAGACACTCACGAGACTTGCACAAAAATCAGAAATCCTGTCCGCAACTCGGCACTAAAAACTTCTCTCAGCTTCACACCCTCTAAAGCCCAGTGTCGTGTGGCCGGTTCCCTTTAACAAGATGGTTTTTATTTGGGAAAATTCTGAACCGTCAGGAGAAAACCACGTCAGATTGTGGAACCTGTATTTGAGTCTTCCACATCTGACTTGACTTTGCTTTTGTTCCAACGAATAGCATTTGCCAGCAGCTGAATCCAGCAGATGGTATTTCTGAATCGGTTTCTGTATCTTACAAATATGCTACGTTTTCAAGGGTACGTATCGTACATTTGATGGAGATAGAAGTAAAATGTCCTTTTCCAGGTTTCCTAAGATTTGTGTCTTTTGGAGTTAACATAACATCTGGAACTGCAACTAGAAATTGGAAACAATTCAGATCAGAAACAAGCATACCTTTGTCAAGCCTGTATTTGTTCAAGTCCTGGAGAAAATTTGCAAGCCAAATTTTCCAAATGATGTAGAACCACTATTTTATCCATTAAAAGTTTGGAACCATCATTGCTGCATAATCTGCTATTATTGGCCAGGCAGCTGTCTGCCAAACCAAGGAGGAATAAAATAAACTGGGAAAAAAAAAAACCCAACCCAGAAAAGAACCTTGCTCCCATTGGCATCCAGAATCTAAAAAGGGGACACTGCAGGTTTTTGGTGGTTGTTTGTTTTGTTTTTTTTCCATTCATGGTTTGACCTGAACTGTTATTCACAACGAAAGTCATGTTTAGATGTTCAAGGATGTCACCCTTTTGTCTGTGTTCTTCTAAACCAGTTTATGCTGAAGTAGGACAAATCTTCAGTTTCCTCTGCAGTTTTAAAACTCTGCTGAGCATAAGATGGGGGCGGAGGGAAATCCATGCCTGCTGCATTTAGAATAACAACAGCAAAATTACCGCCATGTACTCTGCATCGCAGAATGCGAAACATCCAAGTATGGGGTTTTTTCCTGCCACATCCCCCATACCTATTTTTAAGCACTGCCTTTGCACTTACCCGTTTTGGCAAAGCCCAACGGCAGTACCACGTAAGAGACTACTTCAGTGCCATTTCTACTTATTCGAAAATCAGAAAATACCAGAAATCTCAATGGACAGGCTGTTTCTAGTTTTTGTGGGTATAAGCAGAGTGCCGTATTAATTCTCATAGAGAAAACCGTTGTGAGTCAGCTGAGAGAGAGCTCCAGTGTGGTTTGAATACGGTAAACACTGTTACGGGATTGAAATGAGTGTTCTATGGTATTAGACAAAATACAAGTTTGTACTTTAAAGAATCCTTAGTCAAAATACAAAACCTTCGTAGTGACAAGAGAACGGAAGTATTCGGTATTACAGAATGAATACAGAGAGGAGCCGTATTTGAACAGAGTAGTCTAGAAATCAAATCCTCGTCTGCCGTGTTCCTTCCCAGTACTGTCACCCTACAAACATCCATTCCTAACTCTCTGGGTCCAGCACAGAAACACAATCCAATAAGGAATTCACGCACAATCCACCACCTTGCGAGGAGAGCGTAACGAGGTGGACTTGGTAGCACTACGCACACGAACACCGCTACTTATATCGAGTTGAAGCCATTCGTTTTTTAAGTCCCACGTCAGAATAGGTCGATGGAAATGTGCTGTCTGAGCAAGGAATAAACGAGTTGGGTTTCCGTTAACCAGCCAGGATGTGTAACAGGCTGAGGAGAGAGGTAAAGGATTTGGTCTTGAGTATCTGAACAGCTACGGGTAACGCCGGTCTGAGTTTTTACTTAGCAGACGCTTCGACTAGTGCTGCGGTAACGATGCCCATGTATTCACGTAAAAGGGCCATGGACCTGCCCTTGGCGTGAATGTGCCTGCCATGAGCAATTATATTTTTATGATGATATGTTCTTGGTGACTTGCTGAGTGACTTGCCTCAAAACATGGTCCTGAGAGACTTCTGAACTGAGCTTCTGGCTGAGGTGGGGTCGCTGTGGGCTTTGCGTGAGAGACACTGTAAAGCAATACTCCTCTTCCCTCAGTGCAAGTGATTTCTCATTAAAGATTGCCCGTACAGTTGAATTTTTTGGGCTCAGGGTTACAAACTGTAAGTGCTTACAGCATCTTTCACTCTTACGGACGGCAGTGTGAAGACCATAGCTTTGTATAGCTGGAGGAGATGAGTGTCCAGTGCGGTAGTCTATGATGGAGCTGGAGAAGTTATGTCTCGGGAGAGCAACTGGTGTGTGAGGCCTGTGACAGCCTTCCTTGTATCACACCATCCTTAATTTAACGTAGAGGAGCTTTGGAGGCTGGCTGTGGTGCGGGTCAGTAGATCGCCCGCATGTGAATGATGGGTCTCTCTCTGCTGTCCTGTTCCTCTGTTTGGACAGTGTTGGACTCAAGCATCCCAGCGCAGACCTGTGAGGTACGGCTCCCTAGTTGTTCTTAAAGAGTGGGGAAGTTTTCACCTTCCTTGTGGAGTTTACTGTCTACATTTAGACTAGGATTTTCAGTGGAGACATTGTGAGCTTTGGCCATCATCACTGAAGTTTGGTGGAAGTTGTCAGTTTAAGCTCCCTTGGAGTTCAGTGCAGGCTCTAATCTCCAACCAGCACCGAACTCACAAGTTGGCTTTTAAGATAGGAGGATGCTCAGCTTAAGAGCCATTTTCAAAGCTTGTGGTTGGTGTCTGTCTGGAGCCAAAATGTCCTAATCCCCAATAGATGGTATATTTGCATTTAAGCTGTTGTGTGCATTGTGGTTCTTAAGTAGCGAGTTGCAGCAGAATCCTCAGAAGAATAAGCAAATTGTTGTCAACAGTATACTTCTGCTTTTGGGAAAATCCTGTGTATATCTTCACCTCTGTAAAATGCACAGGTGAGAGCTTGAGGTCAGGAAGAGGTGGGGGTTCAGGCTGCAGAGATATTACCTGTTTAGCATTAGTTAGGATTACATGAGGCTCCAGTCCTCAACTGTTTGGCTGAACACCAGTTGTGCATAGCATAGGGAGAGATTGCCAAGAGCCGGTTTTGCAATAATGTTTAGAAATTTCCTCTAACAAAACAGACCAGATGAAAATTGCCTTATACTCTAGTTGACTCTGTGTTCTCCTCTAAATCAAATGGTTAAAGTGCTTGCGAGCCTTATCTAACGAGTATCTCGGCAAATTGATGTAAGCATCCCCAAATCATGGCTGATAATTCTGGTTTTTGTTTAGTTTTTCAGCGAATCTCTTAAATATGTTCTGTATGCTGCTTGGTGGTCTGTGTAGTGTTGGCTGCTCGCGTTGGACTTGGCTGTCGTCCTTTCCAGCTGCTAAAGTACATTAAAAGAAGATGAAATATGCTGTTCCATGTAACCAATTTTGGTATTTGCTACAGCGGTATTAAGGACAGTCTGAGAGCGCCATTGCTTTGTGCACTAGGAGTGGAGTTCATGTGGCGTTCTTAATGGGTGGTCTGTGGGAAAAGACGGAGCAGTTTGAGGAACCCTCCTTTAAACTCATGTGTCCATGGAAAAGTGATCTTGAACAGCCTCTGCAGAGATGGAAGTGCACTAAATTATGCACGCTGAATCCAGTCATTTGGCTTTTCTGGTACATGAAGATTTTTACTTGAAGTAGGTAATATAACTAGAAACAGAACAAAACAATAATGAATAAGTTCAGAGTGTGCTGTTGGAGTGGTTTAAAACATTTTATTGCCATCCCAGACAATCTGAACAAATCCTGAATTTCATAGTTTGTATAAAGCACCTTTGCTGGACTTCTTCAGAGCAATCCTTTGCGTCTCTTGACCACGAGAAATGAACTAGTTCATGCCAGTGGAGATGAAATGGTATATAATCAGTGCTATATTTTGTTGTTGCTGCTAATGTTATTATTTAAAAACTGTAGGCTGCCAAACAAAACCAACAGTCTGAAGTAAATCTTCCTAAACCCCTGTCATTATTGGGAGGGAACCCTACACAATCCAGAAAATATAACAAGATCGTCAAAAAACTTATTACTTGTTTATTTAAAAAAATTAAAGGTAGCTAGCAGTTTATCCAACAATAATTTAATGTTAGTATTTGATAAAGCTACTAAGTCTGTCTACTTCAGGAGGGCAACAGAAACAGTGATGTGAGTATTATGTTACTGGGAGAGTTTTTAAAACTGTTTTGTGTAAAACCAAGAATAAACACAGGGAGCCCCACACCCTTGTAATCAAGATTGTCAGTGAAATGGTATGGGGAGTTCATTCCTCTGAGCTCTTTTTTTTTTTTTTTTGTCTTCAACTTCAAGCCACACAGATGAAACTCTTTTGCTGAGGCAGAAATTAATTGTATAAAAGCCACACCTGGGGAATGGGTAGCCACCTGCTATTAAAAATCACCTGTTGCAAGCAATTCTGCAGCTTCTGTAGTGTGCTCCAGTATCTTCAGAGCATGTTTCTCTCCGCATCATCTCTGCGTTCCGTTCCACGTCAATGAACAACCCAAAGCCCAACCTGATCGAATTTCTTTAGTGTGTCCTTTGTCCAGTGGCTATGGATAAATGATCGTCAGTCTCTCGTGAAAGTGTTTACTGCTTGTGTTGTTGTTTTTGTCTCGCTGCCTTCCCAGCTTCTCTCCTAGACGAGAAGAACAAACTTCGTATATTTTCTAAACCCACTAAAATTTTTTTCTTTTTATACTTTATGCATCCTTTCCAGTTTGCTGATGCTAAACCGGACGTCCTTTAAACTTACTTGATTTATTTCCATATCCCCTGCAACATATTTGTGGCTAAAGCCATGTCAGTTCTTGTAGGTACATTCATGGATGAAGAGCCTCCCTTTTACTATAGCCTAATGGCAAATAGATCACTGAGGTCCTGGCTGTCTTCTAGAATTCAGCGGTGATACTCGAGATAGTACTTAGCACACATAAATAAAACTGGCACCAAATATATTTCATAATATGGGATGCTAGTGTGGGTTGGGTTGCTTTGCACTGGTTTGCCTGGTATGACCATGTAAACAATTTAACATATAGGCTGGTAAAGAGTAAAATTTACAAAAATTGCCTGACGTCCGCTGCATACAGTGTGTATAACTGTGGGATATTCTTACTGGTTTAAAATAACACTCCTGTCTACCCCTGACTTTCAGACCTTGATTCTACCTAAAATGAGATAAAATGGACATGAATCCTTCTTCCTTGATAACCAGAACACTTTCTTTCATGATTTGGAGAGGGAAATGACTATTGAATGGATTGAGCTGGAGGACTAGAGGGGTGGGATGGATTTTGGGGAAGGAGTCTATTTTCCTCTTCAAATAGTACTATAACCCAGCTATCACTCAATAGCTCTCCCTTCCCGGCTCCCTCGCTCTCTGATTCACAGAAAGGAGAGGTCTTGGCTGTGTCAGGGATGAAAAGCTGAATGCATCACGGAGCCTTCTGCTGGAAGATCTTCAAGTGCTTTGCTCAAGCATGAGGAGGCTTCATGGCAGCCCTTGGAGATAATTAACGGTAGAAGGAAGGGTATGTTTTGTAGCGGGTGGAATGATTTCTACAAATTACTGGGCTGAAGCACCTGCTCAAGTTCAGTAAGGGGATATATGTGGGAGTAAAACTGAACTGATTTTTTTAGTCCTGTGCTCTAGAATCTGCTACCACCTACCTCTGTCTTGCAGCAAGAATATTCTATACTTTAGTAATTACACTGGGAATTCACCTTATCTACAATAATGTGTTTTGAGGATGAAAGCAATAGCCCTCTATTCTTTGGAGTGCTGTAACTGGCAAGTTTAAACTCGGGCTGAGCATGTGCCGTTAGTACAGGAAGATCAACATTTAATCTATCTTTTGAAGTTGGTGATTTCAAATTCTCTGCAGCAGCAGCAGCTGCCAGTATAAAGGACTGGGGTCCAGTATTTAAGACAGAAACAACCTTTTTTTTTCCCTACTAAACGTATGTAACAGTTGTGTTACACTTAAGTTTATTTTACTCCTTTATCTGTGGGATTTATGCATGCCATATTCCCTTCTTGCCTAGCAAGGTGTCAGACTGGGTTTTTTAGTTGTGCTTGATTTTAGGAGACAGGTTTGGCTAAACTCCTGATTACCTTCCTTTCTCTTCTGTGCCCGAGTCTCTTCCCTTTTTACCTTCTTTCTTACTTTCTTTGTGGCTCCAGCAGTGTCTGTGTGTCCTGGCATGGGAGCTTTCTGCTGCCACTGGCTGCTGTCTCTCTGCCCTTGGGCTGAGAAATGAAAAATGGGGATAACGCCCAAAAGGGAGACAGCATGTGGAATAACTTCCTTCCCTAAATGTTTGGAAGGAACCTTCTGCCACACATCAAAGGTCTAAACCTCCTTATGCTCCAAAAGCTGGACAAGAGGGATCACTTTGTGCCGTAGAACCAGTTTCTCCGATTAATTTATGGCTGCTAGGACCCTACCTACATGGTCTTGTTTCTGCATAGCAGCTATTTTTAAATGTAGAAAGCTGATGCATGCTTACTCCATATCCTGCCTTAGAGTTTCCTTAAGACTGTACGCCCTTGGGTACAAAAGTTTTGACACATTTGTTTTTTAGCATCTTGTGTGCCTGCGGCGGGGGTGGAGGGGGTTGTTTTTGTTCCTTGGTAATGAATGTTTTTGCGGTTTGGGACATTGACTGCTGCAAGAATTATATGCTATTCTCTCTGTCCAGCAGTACAGATGGCTTAACCACAGAGGTCCCCTATGCATTTGTCCTGTTAAGAATTGAAATAATATTTAAAATACAAGTTGTTGCACATACTATAATTTTGGATGGCTATTTTAGCTTGTATGCTAAATGAGATCTTCATTTTATATTGTGTACCAGCTCCCAAGAATCCTCGGTCACTTTTCTTAGAAACGCAGTTAAACCTTTCCATGACCTTTAGCCTAGTTAACTGGTTTAGGAATTGTTAAGTAAGGCTTTTCTCCTGTGCTATACATAGGATTTGTGTGTGTTCTCTGCTTCTGGTACTTTTCAAGAGTAGGAATCATGCATGTGCCCCGGTATTCTCATGTCGTTCTATTTTGGCTTTAAGGGGAAGGAGACAAAATGTAGGCATGTCAACAAGTATGAAGCAGTAGTATAAATATAACTTTTTAAAACTCCCTTGCTCAGCTTGTCTTAGAACTGCTGCAGCTTTGCAGCTAGCCAGCAAGTGATGACAAATGCTCTGTTGATTATAATTCATGATCATCTTAGTCTTAATATGTAAATGAGTTGAGCCCTGTCAAACTGGTTTTCCGAACTATTACTGAAACTAAAAGCAAAGGTCATATAGTGAAATTTTTAGTTGTTTGTCCCACGTCACTTTGCCAGCCTAACAGATGCCCCTGAAGCACTTCATAAAATGTAAGTGCTGTAGCTGGGATTGGTGCAATTACAACAAGAAACGAAAGTTAATGGCTGAATTCAGAAGCAACACACTGGCCTGTTCTGTTGGAAGGTAGTTGGAGCTGGGCAGGTACCAGTAAACTTGCCATGCTTCATAGAACTTATGTTTCTAACGGAGATGGATGGGAAGGCAGAGAAAAAGAAAGATCGTTACAGCCTTTTTACATATGGTGAAGTGTAGAGGAGTCTAAGCTTCAGTGCATTTAAAAAATACGCTTTTTTGTATCATTTATGAATGTGATAGAGATGGTGATAAGGGAACTATGGTAGATGTACTAATACTGATACTGTTTATAGTGGTCAACCAAATGAATTATACTTAAAGTGTACAAATCCTCCAGTCTTACACTATGTCTGCACAAGACAGCTTTCCCGATGCAGGTAAAACAAAATTCAGTCATGAACCACAAACGAGGAATAGAAGATTTGCCTAAGAGTATTCAGGAGCTGAAGAGCAAAGCTGGAAATGGAACCCAGGCTTGATTCCTAACCAGCTCCTTCAGGAGTGTTTCCTTTTCTCCAGTTAACAGACTGATGAGAAGCTCCGTTTTCACGCTGTTGTACAATAAGCCTCTGTGTAGATAGCTCCATTATCAACTCAAGGGTGTGTTTTCCAGTTAGCAATAAAGTACTGTTGATCAAGTACTGCATGATCCAAATGAGATTGTAGAATTGCTGCAAGAAGCCTGTAACTTTCTACAGTTTAGGCTTTTACCTATTTAGAGTTCATTTGATTATTCATGGGATTTCAGGTTCTTTTTTTGCTTTCTCCAAGGACTGTGAACTCCAGCTATGTACAGGGGTTTTAAGTATTGCCTATTATGGAAAAATATGAACTGTTCTAATTTTACTGAAAAAGAATACAGCTTTTTTTTTTTTTGGTAACTACATGAAAATGTTGTCCTTTCAATTGGATGGTAATAGACTGGATATAAACAATTTGTCCTCCACATTCATCATTCGTCTCATTACTGTTTATTCTTTTCTCTTTTCAAAATAGAAGCTGGTGTTTCCCTTTTCAAGCGATTTGCAGTTGTCAAGAGCATTGCTGATCAAACTAGAGCATAACCCTAGGTGTTCCTTTGAGAGGCTCCTAACTTTCTAACCGTGGACTAACTTCTCAAGCAAGGGATATTGCCTCTTGGTGTGTAATAGATAAGCTCGTTGGAAGGTCAACAGTACTCAAAGGTATTGCTAGTTTTTTGGATCTCCCCTATCTCTCCATCCCTCTCCTCAGAAACTGCTGTTAACTGGCCTTCCAGTTTGCCTTCTCAAGAGCTATGCAGTAAAGAATTAAATGCACCAAGGGCAGGAGTGTTCCCTGGACCTTCAAGCCTGGTTCAGGATTGAGAAGTTGGCATGATTTGAAAGGAGACTGGTCTGCCTGCTCTTGGAAATGAACCCTTTGATTCTACATACATGTGGGATTTGAAATAAAACAAACTTGCACCGTGTGTCGGTGGGATGATCTTGAATCTCTAAAATGGTTTGTTGGTGGCACAGCAAATCAAGTTTTTGGTCAGTGCCATTTGTTTTGTTGGTTTTTGAGCTTTCTTTGTTTCTTGTTCTAATGCCTTAAAATACCTGTTGGTTATAATTGTACAGAATATAAATGTGTCTTTTCAATTGCTCAACCGTTGAGTTTAATAATTCTATGAAAATGGATGTTACGCATCTGTCCTTCTAGAAAGGCATCTGCTTTCTTGGCCACCTCTTTCAGATTTACTGCTTACTAACTGGGAAAGTTGGAAATTTGAAAAATTCTGTGAACTTTTTGTGGGACATCTTGGAGGTTGTATTTAGTCGAAGCTGCAGTTACCGGAGCTAGCTTTGCCTGTTAGTGAGCCGTCACATTCTGACCTGATGTGATAAATGCAAGGCCATGGAAACAGAGCATTTAATCGCTCTTCTGACTTTTACGTTATTTTTAAAATTGGGAGAGCCTGTGTTTCTTCAGCAGCATTCCAGGCAAGAAGCAGTGTTGAGAACCAGATACTTGTTTTGGTCACTGGTTTTTGGTTTGTTGGTTGTGGTTTTTTTTTTTTTTTTCCCCATACCAGTAATGCTCTAAAAGGGCTCTGCAACCATTTTTTATAAATTTTGGACTGAATAAAATAGGCTGGTGGGGAGGAGCAGAGAAATTAATATGGTTTTGAAAAACTGGATTTATACCTTACCTTTTTTATTTTTTCTAAAGGAAATCGAATCCTCGTTTGTTCTTAAAACGGATAAACTCTGGCCATTGTCAGTAATCAATCAATTTACATCAAGTGTATAAACACGGTAAAATTTTGAGACAATTGCAAGCAGGGCAGTGTGATTTTCCCCGCTGAGTGTTCATAGCTGGCACAATGTGGCTGCACATCAGTCGAGATGACTCTGAAGTGCAGAAATGACAGAGAACACAGTGGTTAATGTGTTATCTGTATGCTGTTGCCCTACTGTGTGCAACAGTGGGGAAGAAATCTCTTGAAAGGGATGGGGAGCTGGGATAATATTGATACTGATTGGATTAGACATTGTTCATGTCTGATCTTTAGTTAAGAAGCTGTTGAGTTCCTCTGCTGTTGATTGGACTTGATATTTCAGGTTCCTTTTTCCTTTGTAGTAGCATTAATAATGGCTTCAGCGTGGAAAAATCTAAATGAAAATCCATCTATTCATATTCCCCCAAACACATTTTTGGGACAGTTTTTTTTTAAAAAAAGTGTACATAGGCTTTTTACAGCTTTGATCTATGGCTGGGTATGGGGCTGGTTTTGCGAGGGACCGTGCATAACTTGAGAACTTCTCTGCTCCGGAGAACTTGTGACTTAAACAGAGCCTGCTAGCATCAGCCTTGCCAAGTGTTCAGATGGCTTGGTACAGTGCCACTTAAAATAGACATGGTTATGGGGAGCCAATGACTTGCAGAGAAGAAAACAAGGACTTTGCATTCTAGACATTTTTTCTTCTGTTTTCAATAACTAACCTGTTAGGCTTTCATCATACTATTCCTAGTGTTTTTAAAGATGACAGGGAGGGAGACTTGGCAAGTTAGAAAATGAGATAGGAGTGATACTGAGACTTCATTTCTTAACAAATAATTCTCCTCAGGCTGTATAGATTTTCTTGAGTCAAATATTGTAGAAAACAAAGATATTACATTTTCAGTGAAACATTCATGATAACAATTGTCTGTGTCTCCGCTATCCAAGATCCTCACTAAAACCCCCAGCTGATTTAAATTTTCCATATTAATTTCATCAGCATAGACTTCCTCCAAAACGAAAAATAAAGCCATTTCTTTCCTGACTTGGGGGAAAAAAAAAAAGGCCATGCAGAATAATAATAATAAAAAGGCTGGATTTTTATGCCTGTTTTTAAGTTCATCTGAAGCTGAGTTGTAGATTCTAACCTACACGTAAATATGTAAGCTGTTGTCAGAGGTGTGCTTCACTTTGACCCATGCAGTGGCGCACACTCTCCAGTGAACGTGTAACTGGAGCCAGAGTACTGGGATTCAAGGTGACGAACAGTAGGGGCAAATGAAAATAGCTCTTCATTTGATGATGTAAGATTCGTGCCAGACTTTGGCAATCAGAGGATAAGCTGAGGGAGCTCCGTTACTTCCAGCATCTAGTGGCTTTTTCTGAAATACTGGCATTCTTCTTAGCTGCCAGTGGTGGTCACAGCTGTGGCCGGGATGGTGGCATCATTGTACTTGCCTGCTGCCTTCCCAGCCATATCTGGAGATATTTTCCCCTGTTTTTCTTGTTTACTGCTGGATGAAGAAGCAAGCCTATGCTTTTAGGAGACAGACGAAGTGGTTAAGTTGGCCATCAGTCCAACTGGTATGGTTGGGAAGGAATGTTCTGCAGTACGTCTGCTTAATGTCCTCTTCTGGAAGAAGCAGTTGGGCCAAATCATGCTTCCTGCCCCTGTAGTGGGTCCTTCAGAGGATCTTTGCAATCTCCCTCTGCTAGAGCTTTGTAATGTTCTGCGTGGCGAGCGGAGGGAGGAGTTGTAGGACTCAGATCTTCACACCTTTCTCTCCCTCTCAGAGTGTGGAGGGACAGCCTCAATTGCAAGCACAGATTTTTCTTTCTGAGAATAACGGCAGATGAGATCAGGTATGACCGAAAAGTCATCTCGTCTGTGCTAAAATCTCTGCCAGCGTTGCTACTGCTTCTGTTTGTCTTGCTGTCAGATCCAACTCGATGGGGTTAATTCCCTTGCCTCTCATGAGTCTCTCTCCCCACGTCCTTCTTTTCTGTCTGTGAATGCCAGCGTCACCTGCTGAGGTCACATAGTCGTCCAGCTGAACCTCGCACACAAGAGATCCAGAACTTGTGCAGGTACTGCTGGAATATCTCTACAGCTGTCATTTTGACATCCCTTTGGCATGAATCATAGGTTAGCTCCTCTTTCAAAGCCTGTTCCCTCTCCTTCGGTATTAGGACCCCAGCCTCCACCACCCACTTGAGAGCTTCCAACAGCAAGAACCTTTGTCCTTTTGCTCTGACTGCCTCTTCCAGCTAACAGGAATCCCCACAAACTTCCACAACCCACATCATCATCTTCCTTCAAACTCTTCCTTGAATTTCTCTCTCGTTGCGCTGCAGGAAGGAAGACAGTAGTTCTGAACCTCTGTCCTGTCTTTGCCATCTCGGAGGGCACTTGGTAGGAACATTCAGGGTGTTGTGTCTAGTACTGATAGCTTCCAGCCTGCTACTAAAAGGCATCGGAACTTGCCTTCTGTGTGTTGTTACTACTTCAACTGGGTGAACCAAGCTTTGAAACCACGAAGACTTAATTTGTTCTAAACCCGGGTTTATGGATTGACAGAATGTATTGTTGAAGGGCCTGAGTTTGAACTCTTAACTATGTTGAAGACGCTATCCATAGCCCCTAGATACAGAATGGGGCCTGCTCTTCCCTCTCTCTTTTACTCCTTTGTCTAACATGAGGAAGGAAGAAGTTTTTGGGTAGTGTGCATTTTTCTCTCATGTGAAACTTCAGCCTTCCTTCTGCTGTACTGCCTGCCCCGCTGATCTGGAAAGAGAAATCCTCCTCTGCCATATTCATACTCGGTGCTTTAACATCTGTAGATGCCAATAATACTAACAGATTTTATTTTTTTTTTTTCTTCTGTAGCATCTCCCTTTCTGCTTTTTGCCAACCGGCGGGATGTTCGACTCGTGGATGCTGGAGGCACGAAGCTGGAGTCCACTGTGGTGGTCAGTGGTTTAGAGGATGCTGCTGCGGTTGACTTCCAGTATTCGCAAGGCATCGTTTTCTGGACAGATGTGAGTGAAGAAGCCATCAAGCAAACTTACATTAACCAAACTGGGAATGTGGTGCAGAATGTCATCATTTCTGGTCTGGTTTCCCCGGATGGCCTGGCTTGTGATTGGATTGGGAAAAAACTTTACTGGACGGATTCAGAAACCAATAGGATAGAAGTAGCTAATCTGAATGGAACATCTAGAAAAGTCCTCTTCTGGCAAGACCTTGACCAGCCCAGGGCAATAGCTTTGGATCCTGCTCATGGGTAAATATTAATTTGACTTAAATGCCTAAATGGATACAATGGTGATTTACGTTGAGTTTTTTAGTTCTGAAAAAGAAACACAGCCTTTTGTTTCAGTTTACATTTTCCCGAGGTATTTTTCTCAAGATCTGTAGCTGAGCATATGTTTGAGCTTAAATGTTTTGTGGCAAGAGATGAGAGCCCAGACATAGAGCCAAAAAGAAAAATACAGCTGTTTTTAGGTGCCAAGCCAGATATTCAACCAGTATGATTGCCTAACTTATTCCATTGCACTTCTGAAAAGTAATTGATTTTCCAAGTCTTTTTTATTGTTATTTTCTCAGTTACCTTGTCTGGTAAGTTAACTTTCATTTGATATGTGATGTCTGTTTAACGTATCTAGACAGCAAGGTGTGTAACTCTGCATGAGTCGAAACAGGAATTCTCACTTGCTATACTCTAGTAAACAAAATCAGGACATTTTTAAGTGCTGATGTTGAATAACCATGTTTGCGTCAGCAGGTAAAACAATCCAGGTGAAACTGGAGGCTCTCGATGCTGTAAGGTGCCCAGGTTAGGGAAGCAGTAAGGGAGCAGGCTGGATGTGTCGCTTCTAGTGCTCTTGAAAATACTTCTATGTCTATATGGTTCCTCCCTCCCTTTTCAGTACTCCTCACCATTTCACATGTACTTTTTTACTATTGCTGTGCACAAATAGCACTGACGTTGTGCAGTTTGGGCCTCGTATTCATTGCGGTGATGACTGAAGATCTGCTGTGCTAGATGGACCCCGGGGATAAGGGGAAAAGAGAAGCAAGGTGTACTTTTCTTGTGTGCACAAATCCGCTCAAGTGAGGTGGTTTGCCGTTAATCTGCTGCTGTTTTTACAACTCTTTCTCAGGGATTGCTTTATCTTCCTCTTCTGTACGGTATGCATAGACAGGTTTCTCATCTGTAAGAAAACCTGGTGTCAGCTGACATACTGACTGAGTCTGGCCTCTTTGCAAAAGGATGCTGAGTAAATACAAGGGCTTAGGATAAACCGCAAATATAAAGTAGTTTGTGGTTTCTCCTGCACTGGGAGATGAACAGTCTCTTGAGAAACCACCTCAGTCAGGTGTGTGAGAAGTGAAAATTGAAAGTAAGCAACAAAGGGCAACTTAAGATGGTCACGCTGAAGACTGGAACTTTGTCAGGCTGTTTTTGCAGTGGTTCCTGCATAAGGTTTCTGAGATGAATGTGAGGAGTTATGGGTATGTTTATGGTTAATACATAAAGGACATACAAGTACTAAATGAAACTGTGTACCCAAAGAAACAAAATCTTTAGTTTTGTTGACATGTCAAATGCTGAATTTGCCTGTATCCTTCAGATAACTAGGTGGTGGAAAGGTATAGCCTTAATCAGTAAAAGAGAAAGTGGAGTGACTTTGTTGGACCAAAGGACTTTTCCAGAGGGGACCTTGTCCTCTTAATGCTGACTTCACTGCAGATGCCTTTAGGTGAAAGGAATTCTTCCCATAGCAAATTGCTGTGTGGAAGTATTTTAAATGAATTAGCAGGAATCCTGTGTGTCTTCTGACAGCAATAATCTATGCCAAATTAATTAATGTTGAAGACTAACTTTAGATATAGAGTTCAGTAGTATAATTTAAAGAGGGAATATAATGTTAAATCAAGTCTTTTATAATGAAGTAGATCAGAGAGAGTGGAGTGGCACTTTCCACGAAATACCAATGCCAGATTGACAACTCATAAGTGGATATAGTTCGTTGCCTTTTGACTGCTAGTTATTATTTTTAATGAAAACTGGATTAGTAGTTCCATGCCTTTTGACTGCTTTCTTTAAGGTAGCTTAAATATTGGTTTTGGTGATACATTTCATGCCATATTATGTGCTTTTTGACTCTCCTCTTTTGAAAAAATGAAGGGATTAACTGGGGATTTCTAGCAGTATACTGCTTCTATGCTACAGGAAATATGTAGTTATTATTTTTAATGAAAACTGGATT
>NW_009626351.1:0-296 GCF_000690535.1 Cariama cristata
AGGCGGGCCGCTGGTATTAAAAACCCCATTAAATGCATATGCATGGGTAGCCTCCGACGCCCATGGGAAGGAACATCAGATAAGCACCTGCTGGATAGTTCCGTCATTTTAATTCTTGTCTGTCTCAACAAGGCAAGCTCTGTTATTTTATTTTCACAGGAGATCTCCGAGGGACATCAGGACTAACACTAACCACACATGGATGAAGATCTAAAGCTTATGTTTTAAAATGAAATCAATAATTAAGCTAGGGATACTTTTCTGCATCTTCGCTGTAATCTGTAACCAGAAACATG
>NW_009626352.1:0-4486 GCF_000690535.1 Cariama cristata
CTCCTCTCCCGTGAGAGGAGCGCTGGGTGCGCGGTGCCGGCGTCGGGAACTCTGCCCAGCAGCTGTTCCCAGCTGTGCCGTCTCCCCAGGTTCGGCCCGCGTGAGATCCGGGCTGAGTCGGCGATGGTGAGGAGGTACAACGCCAGCACCGGGGCAGCGCCTTTCGACTCCCTGCAGGTGGCTGACATCGGGGACGTGAACGTGAACCTCTACAACCTGCCCGACAGCTGCCGCCTCATCCGAGAGTCCTACCAGAAGATAGCGGCCTCCGGCTGCGTGCCCCTCACCTTGGGTAAGGACCCCGCGTCTCCCTGCCGTGCCACCGCGTCCCTGCTCATCCAAAGTCCCTCTCCTCCTCCCCTCCTTCAGTCTGAACGTGGTAGAAGGTGAGCGATGAATCTGTCCCCTGCCCAGGGCGGTGTGCTATATCGTGGGTAAATTTACACGCTTTCTGCTGAAATTACTGCCATCCACGATGCCTCTTGCGTTGTGTCAAAAACGAGGAGGATGGGTCAGCCAAGGGACTGTTTTGGTGCTCCCTGGCGAGCGCAGCCTGAAGCTCACCTGTAAATACGACCAGCGATGTGCTTTTTGTGTCCTGTTGAGCAGGACCCGAGGCAAGAGCCCCCTGCGTCCCTCTGGAAAGCTTCAAGCTCGAGCGAGCGCCCGGCAACGTGCCGCTTTGCACGAGGCGTGATTTGAGCGCGTGTTCAAGTTTCCGGCCATCGCAGCTTGGCGTCACTAAATGAAGCGAGCGTACGGAGTAATGACGGGCAAATTATCAGTTACGGTGTCCTCAGAAGTGAATCGAGCACTTCTTTGTAATAAGCCCGGTCAAGGGTCCCGCCCCACGGGCTGCCTCTGCCAGCCGTCGTGCGTCTGTGGTCATCCGGAGGAGGCGAGAGCGGAGAGGAGGCAACCTGCACCTGGGAGCCTGAGGTTTTCCTTCGGGAATGAAGCCCTGGGGTGTATAAACAAGTGCCAGATAAATGCCAGGGGGGAAAAAAATCACCTGGGAACAAACGTAACGAGTGCTGAGCACCTCTTGCGGCGTGTTACACCCTCTTCCCTGTCCTGTTGCAGGTGGAGATCACACCATAACTTACCCCATCCTGCAGGCCGTGGCAGAAAAGTAAGTGTCTGACCTGGAGGTGTAGAATAAGGACCTGGGACGGAGCCTTGGGAAGGCTCCCGGTTTGCCGTCCACGGTGTAGGCAGGGCCGTCGCGCACGGGGTGGGGACGAACGCGGCCGCCCTGTCTCGACTAGGCACGGTCCCGTGGGACTGGTGCACGTGGATGCTCACACCGACACCGGAGACACGGCCCTCGGGGAGAAGATCTACCACGGGACCCCGTTCCGGCGCTGCGTGGAGGAAGGGCTGCTGGACTGCAGCCGCGTGGTCCAGATCGGCATCCGAGGCTCCTCCTATGACCCCGATCCTTACAAGTACTGCCGGGACCGGGTGAGCTCCGCCGCAGGCACGCGCCGAGCGCCGCTTGCTTTCCCTGCCGTTAATATTCCCACGTCATGAATATTCCCTTAGCTGCAGCAGGAAAAGAGATGTCTTTTCTGCATCTTGTCCCGCGCCAGCGGCTCGGCCGGCAGAAGTCCCCGGCGGGGCAGGGGACGCTCTGCTTTGCCCACCTTTCCCTGAGCGGGCGCCTGCGTGTCTGTGCGCCCGCAGGGCTTCCGGGTGGTCCCGGCTGAAGAGTGCTGGAGGAAGTCCCTGGTGCCGCTGATGGGAGAGGTGAGGAAGCAGATGGGGGACAAGCCGGTGTACATCAGTTTCGATATCGATGGATTAGATCCCGCGTACGCCCCGGGCACCGGCACGCCGGAGATAGCCGGGCTTACGCCTGCGCAGGTAAGGGGGACGCAGCTTCGTTTCCCAGTGGGAAGGGGATGTTTTTGCTCCCGTTAATGGAGGTCGTGCCGCCGGCACAGCAAAGCCAAGGGTTAGGAAGGCCGGGGAGCATTTTGTAGCGGCCACGAGGAAAGGAAACGCTGAACTGATGTGACGTGGGCTGTATGGGTTGGGTTTCCTTGGCTGCGGATGGGGAAGGCAGAGCCCCGACCGAGCCGCTAGGTCAGACGTGTTTCTTGATGCCAAATCTTTGGTTTTTTTCCTAGGCGTTGGAGATTATTCGTGGCTGCAAAGGACTGAACGTCGTGGGATGTGACCTTGTAGAAGTGGCGCCGACGTACGACGTCTCTGGTGAGTCTGAAGATGCTCGAGAGTAAGACGTGTGCCTGGCAGAGGCGGCTGACTGCCGCGGGTGAACGCGGCTGGGCATTCACGGCTTTTTTTTTTCCCCTCCCTTTTTGTCTTGTCTTAGGTAACACAGCCCTCCTGGGGGCAAACCTGCTGTTCGAGATGCTGTGCGTTCTCCCCAGGGTGAAGACACCGTGAGGGCAGCTCCCGCCTGCCCCAGGGCCGGCGGAGCTCTGACGTCAGCCGAGGCTTTCCGTGTCCTGTCCCCCTCGAGCGGTTGCAGCGCACGCGGGCTTTGTGATAAGAAATAAATGCCATTTGCTGCTAGAAAAGGTAATTTTAAGCTGACAAACAACTGCAGGTAGCAGCTGGGTTTGAACAGCTCCTTTAACCGGTGTCTGTAGCTTTTGCGTTCGCCTGGGAAAAGAAAAGGAGAGGCTAACGGTGTTTCGCCTCGGCTTTCGCAGCTGAGATAGCTCACCGGGCTCCTAGGGGCTCACGGCAAAACTGTCGCTGGTCAAAGGTTTCTCCCGTTAAGACGCAGCAGCGGGAGAGTGGACGTAGAGGAAGGGAGGGCAGCCGAGGGGGGCCTGGGGCTCGTTCTGAGAGTGGGGGGAGACCTGACTGAATTTCCTGCTGGGGATAACCAGGCATCTCCTACGGCGGGAGCGGTTTAACGGCGCCTGGAATTTCTGAGCTGCCGCGGAGGTGAGCTTCGTTTGTACACGGAAACACAGAGCCGCCTCATCACACGTTAAAATAGTTTATTTTGGTTGCGAATCTGTAATTGTCTTAAAACAAAATGACATCGGTGCCTGTTCACAAATACAAAACAAACCAAAAATAAAAAAGACAAGTTTGCCAAATCAGTTAATTCCCCTTCCCGCTCCCAGTATCAGAAGTGCAAAATAGGTACCTAGTTTTCAGTCCTACTCCTCAGGCTGTCTTAAGGTACCGGTTCCCGGCAGGTTTTCGGTGAACGGCCGAGCGGAGGCCGTCAGCCACGGGCAAGCTGCTGCCCGCCGCGCTCGGTACGGGGAAGAGTTTTGGTACCACCTTTAGGCTGGGGGCCTGTAACCCTTTGCTTCAGCTTCTGAGCGGCGTGCGCCTGCTCGGATTTCACTAAAATAGTGCGCTAGGACTGAATTTCCTCAATCTTTGGATGACGAACCACCACGCGCGTAACCGAATCGTAAGCGCGTTTCGCTGACGATACGTTACGAGACGGGTCGAGCGTTGCTGGAGGCGGCAGGTTAGAAAATGATGGGAGGGGGGAACGGCCCGTGACCGCTGGGAGAGGGCGGACAGACCTCGGGCGTGAGCAGCCTCCGACCACGCTCTTCTACAAGAAAGCGAGCGCCCGGTGCTCCACGTTGGCCACTAAAGCTAACTAAACGAGGGCTTTAGAACAGCGAAGCGTTTGCTTCGGCCCGTGAAAGAAGTTTTTCCGTAAAACAGCGACACGAGCCGAGTTCCTCTGACCTGGGTAAAAGCAGCGAAGGGCAGACTTACGGCTAAACAGGAGCTGGGCGCCCCTCCAGCCACGGCCGGCAAGGGTGGGCTGCTGCAAGGACTCCTCAAACAAAGCTCGGTCTGAAAGGGGAGGTTACCTGGGCTAAGAAGGACATTTAAAAAAGGATTCCAGCAGCTGTGCAGCACATGAACTGTCTTTCGAACGCCATAAGGCCGCCTCTTCTTACTTAGGGCAGGGCTGGATTCCCTTGCTGCAGCACCACTGGGCACTTCTTTTAACGTGTCACGGGTTTTCTGGTGTCCACCTATCTGAGGAGACAGCGGAGACCCAGAGAGTCTTTTCTTGTTTTTGCAAACATTTAAAGTTATCCAGAGCCTTCCCCTGGGCTACAACCTGTTCTAGCCACGTCCTGCACGGCAAGCTGAGGAAGAAGCCCAAGAGCACTCGGGCGATTGCTCCGGCCCCATGAAAATGGAAGTCTAGCAGCGTCAGGCCAGCATTTCTGTCCCCCCGCCCCGTGCTGTTTCAGCGGTACGCGTGCACCTCGGAGCGCGTTGGCAGGGAGAAGACCTCCCTTTCCTTCCTTCCCTCTACTTTAGCGCCTCATTCACGCAGCGGCACAAGCTGCGGCCCAGAGTCCGCTGAGCTGAAATTAAGTAACCTCACGTAGGGTCAGTTGGTAGCATCGTAGCCTTTATTTGCAAGTACGTTACACACGGTGTTCGAGATTCCTGTGGTGGTGGAAGCACGCCGGTCTGCTCCCGGGGTGGGGAGGAACGCGGCAAGCCAAGGGTTTGT
>NW_009626353.1:0-286 GCF_000690535.1 Cariama cristata
GCAGACGGTGCCCCCAGTTGCAGGGAGCCAGCAGGACTGAGGCACCATCACCCCTTGCTCCCAGCCTTTGCCAAGCAGGAGTTCCGATGTCCCGATGGGGCTTTAGACCCGCGGTGTCGCCTCCATCCCAGGCTGAGCCCTGCAAAGCCTCTGCCAGAGCCGGCTGGTGGTTCCCCTGCAGCAGACACCCGCACCCCAGTGCTGCGCTAATGAGTGCCAGGCTAACGAGCAGTCGGCCCCGCATCTGCTCCGTCAGCCGGGCTGCGGGGGAGCGGGGGACGAATAC
>NW_009626353.1:304-693 GCF_000690535.1 Cariama cristata
TGCTCGGCTGGAGGGCACGGTGATCGCTGCGCCAGGGCTTTGCCACTGGGAGAGGGGGGGCTTGGGCTGCAGCTGGGAAATGCCGATTTCTCCCCTGGAAAATGTCCTTTTCCAGCACAAATTTGGCCTGGCTGAGACTGGAAGGAGCAGGATTTCTTCCACAGAGAAGGCCATTGGTGAGACAAGCTGTGTAAGGACAGAGATGCCAGTCTCTCACCAGGGAACACACTGGGATCTGCTGTGGGGGCGTCCCACAGTCCTGAGCATCCCACGGCCCTCGGCCCCACTGCAGCACCCACGACTGCACCTGAGCACTGCTCCCACCACCCACCCCAAGTCAGGGCCAGCGGGATCCCACCGTCTCCCAGCTCAGGCCCCCACTGCAGGGC
>NW_009626354.1:0-1343 GCF_000690535.1 Cariama cristata
TGGAAGAACTTTCCTTTGTCGTAGGAGAGGCTGTAGTGACCTCCAAAGTTTTGTTCCGGGAGGAAACTGCTCGAGAAGTTTTTTAGGATTCATGCTGATTTTCATCTAATTTATTGCTCTGTTACTTGGTATCTAGCACGTTTAAAGCAGTGGAGCAGAAGAAAAAAAAAAAGATAAGGGACGTTTAGGTAGGGATTTCATTGCTTTTAATACATTACTTCCTTAATACCAGCATTTTATATTTTGCACTTTCAGGTGGGTAGTGTGGAATACATTTATAAATGCGTATACTTGTCTGTGGATAACACAGAGGGTGAAGATGGGAAACGTGCAGAAACTAGACAGGTTTTAAACATTCCATTCTCTTTGGCGGAAGATCAATAGTTGAAGATTTCTGCTTACACAATCTATACCTTGGCAATATCATAATTAAGAGATCTGCTGGTAATGTACAGTATTGATAGCCATTTCAACTTCAGTTAAGGCTTAATGAATTTCAAGGTAATTTAGTATAAAGGAGCTTTGGATATTCTGGATAGATTGATAACTAGACAAGATTATTAAACTTTGTGATTGACTCCTGATGAAGTGAGCTCTCAGTTTTTTTCAAAAGAATATCAGTAGATATTTAAAATACAAGACTACATTTTAAATGTGCGTGTCTGAAATTTGAGTACTGAAAAAGAGTGTGTATTTTGAGAAGACAAGTTAAGGAGTCATTATATGATGGTACTCTGTGTTGCACCCATTTGTAATAGAACAGTTTCGTGATGCCAGGCACTGTAAATTTTCTGGTAGTGCGCTACACAAATAGGGCAGTTAATTTCTATTTTTCATATGGATTTCTTTGAAATTATTAAATGTAGTGGCTATTCCATGTATGATACATACATGAATTGATTGATATTAATTATAACCCATGACATTTTAATGGTATGTTTAAGCAGTTTTAGCTTATCTCTTTTGGTTTGTTTCATTGTCTCAAGCTATCTGAGACAGAAGAATCTTAAAATTTCTTGCTTGTACATTATTCCCTCTGTCTCTTCTCTCCCTGCTCTGCTTCAGTCTAATTTAAATCAGAGTAACCGCTGAGAATACTTGTATTGTGAAGAAAAATTCCTATTTCAAAGATACACAAATCTTCTTGGTGGACGAGAGCAAACCCTTCATGCCCTGTACAAAAACCTCCTGGGCTGGTATTAGTAAGAGACTTGTTTTGGTATTAGTTTGTGATGCCAAACAACAAACATGAGAGAATGCATAGATAAAGCTGGTGCTCTGATCTTTGTTTAAACAAGTCATGGTTTTTATTTAATGCTGCATGCTCATTACAGGAACTGTCA